>NW_028319402.1:0-159329 GCF_062004578.1 Staurois parvus
TCCATGGCCTTATTCTCCGCAACCGAGAGAGGATACACCCTGCCACGCGGAGGAGTGGCACCGGGTTGCAAGGATATGGCGCAGTCGTAAGGACGACGGGGAGGTAAGACACCAGCGCGTACCTTATCAAACACGTCCTGGTACTCCCCATAATCAGTGGGCAACGCAGAGTCCGAGGAGGCACACAACACCTTAACCGGCCCACGGATGCACCCGGCCCCACACTGTGGAGACCACGAGAGAATCTCGGCAGTTTGCCAATTGAAGGTTGGATTGTGCATCTGGAGCCAGGGATACCCCAAAACCACTGAATAGTGCGGAGAAGAAATCACCTGGAAACAGGCCAACTCCTTGTGAACAGCCCCAATAGCTACTTCAACTGGCATAGTCTCGTGGGTAACCTGCGGTGGTTGCAGGGGCCTGCCATCTATCGCCTCGAGAACCAATGGGGTAACTCGAGCCTGCAGGGGAATGGAGTGCTGGGCAGCAAACGAGCTGTCCATAAACAACCCGCCGGCCCCAGAATCTACCAACGCCTGGGCCGCCACCGAGCCCTCCGCCCAAGAGAGGACAACGGTGATCAGTGGCTTATCTCTGCGGAACGCCGGGGACGAGGAGACTCCACCCAAGATCTGTCCCCGACAGGATCTCAGGTGCGAGCGTTTCCCGGATGCACCGGACAGGACTGCCGAAAGTGCCCACCAAGACCACAGTACAGGCAGCGACCCTCCCGACGCCGAGCGGCCCGCTCTCCCTCGGAAACGCGAGCAAACCCCAGCTGCATGGGCTCACCACCAGACAATCTATCCCCAGGAGGCGTGGGAGGAGAGGGAGGAACGGGTGGGACAGAAAACGCAGGTGCCAGTCGATTGGAAGGCCTCCGCAGGCGTTCCTTGAGTGAAGGCCTCTCCCTGAGCCTGGTATCAATCAGGATCAGGAAGGAAATTAGTGCTTCCAGCTCCACAGGCAATTCCTTGGCTGCGATCTCGTCCTTCAATGCATCAGAAAGACCCTGAGAAAACGCAGCCACCAGAGCCTCATTGTTCCAACCCACCTCTGCTGCCAGGGTACAAAACTCTATGGCGTACTCGGCCACGGTCCGTGAACCCTGATGCATAGACATGAGCAGCTTGGCAGCTGAGGCGGAGCGAGCCGGTACATCGAATACCCTACGGAAGGCATCGACAAAACTGGAAAACTCGTGAATCACTGGGTCATTCCTCTCCCATAAGGGATTCGCCCAGGCCAAGGCCTTGTCTGAGAGCAGCGAGATTAGGAAACCCACCTTTGACCTCTCAGTCGGAAAAGCGTAGGGGATTAATTCAAAGTAAATCCCCACCTGGTTAAGGAACCCACGACACTGACTCGGCTCACCCCCAAAGCGCTGTGGAAGAGGGGCTGAACCGGTCATACCTCTGGACACCGCGGGTGCCGCATCAGCCGCGGCGGTAGGCACAGCAAGCGGAACAGCAGCGGGAGCGACCACCGGAGTGACAACCGGCCTAATAACACCAGGAGTAAGGTGCGCGGTGCGTGCCAGCAGAGTTTGCAACGCCTGAGCGAACTGATCCAACAGGAGATCCTGTTGATCCAGTCTGGCGACCAACATTGGAAGTGAAGGCGTACCTGCACCGTCAGGATTCATGGCACTTGTGTAATGTCAGGGCAGGGCTGTGGAACGGACAGGTAGGCCTAGTGGCAGGGTAACGCACTGGCTGACGACAACCACCACCAACAGACTGAAGTCCCTCAGGGCGCGGAGTCTAAGTCCCAGGCTGCCCTTCACCAGGGCCCCTGATGGTGGGGATGGACTTGACGCAACCAGGGACCAGATCGCGGCCCCCGAGACACCCCAGCTGCGGTAATGGCCGCCGCCAATGGCGTGTAGCTGGTGAGAATGACAATAGCGTAGTCAGACAAGCCGGGTCAATAACAACGGGACAAAACAATACAGAACAGTAGACAGAGAATCACAGGTCACGGGCCGGGTTCAGCAACGGAAGGTCAGATCGCAGGAAAACACAGAGAATGGTCTTAGTCACAAGCCGAGTCAAATACCAGAAGAGTCACGAGCGTATACACAGAGCTGTAGCAAGACAAAGACACAAGACACAAGTGCAAAGAGCATGTGCAGATCCCAGGCTTATATGTACTCAGCCACACCCCTCTGGGGGATGGACCTCAGAGACCTGAAGGCATAAAAGATTCCCATCATGCTCAGCAGAAATCCAAGATGGATGCTAGCACATGGAGTAACATACTGTCAGGAATGGACTGCCCAGCAATGGTGGGACTCACCTGCCTTTTGATCTGCAGTACCAGGGCTGGCCAGCGGATGCTCCCAGCAATCAGAGACTCAACTTTGCAGCCAGCTAACACCTGGAACTGATTATGCTGGGGTATTTAAGGGATGGCCAGACCCACAGACTCTGCCTTGGTGTTGTGTTCTCTTGGGCCCTGTATCCTGTTCCTGCTCTCTGTTCCTGTCTGATTCTCTGCTGACCCTGCTCTGATCCCTGGCTTGTCTGACCATCCCTCTGCCTGACCCTCTGTACTACGCTGCTTGCTACCTGCTGAACCTGGCCTGTGACCCCGACCCATCTCCGCTTGCTCCCCCTGTACCTACCTGCCCTATTGATATTGACCCGGCCTGCCTGACGACGCTTGCTTCTATGTACTGTTATCTGTGGGTGGTTGGTTGGGTTTGTTTGCACTGTATTATGTTTTAGTATTGCACTGCGTTTATGTTTGTATTGTTAGTGTTAATAAATTATATTGTTTATAACAAATCTGAGGTCTGCGTTTCCCTGCGTCAGTCACACACCTCTGGTCACACCTGGGAGCCCTGACATTACACCAAGGCCAATCCTGACCAGAAGTGGCTGCACAGGGAAGCCATCTTGGCTTGTTGCTGGGAAGGATGGATCTGGATGAGGTTGTGTATTTATATCTGCTAGTGTTTGATGACAGGGAGTATGCTTATCAGACTCTGAAGGAGTATCCCCGGGATGAACTGCTAGAATGTATACGGATCGCTCATGTTCTAGTAGATCAGGGCACAGATTTCTCTATGGTGCAGCCATTGATTAAGGTTTGTGCTGAGTTGGTTTCATCTGGTTCCCCCGAATGCAGGGATGAATTTTTGCCACCATTTAGTGCAGACCAGGTAGAGTCCCTGGTGTGGTTATTAGAGGATGATGTGGGTTACTTTCTGGAGCGTTATTCCACATGTTCACCACAGACACTAAGAGATTGTATAAACGCAGTGCAGTCATTGACCAGACAGGCTTTGTGTAAGCTCAGCTTTGTTCAACCCGTACTGCAGACATGGACAGACTTGTTGCACCCAGCCTCAGTCAGCTTACAAAGACCCAGTCCTGCTTCTAACTCTACTCCTGTATTCCCACCAGCTCCTCCAGTTACAGCCCAGTATACCCTGCTATCTACCGCATGTCAGTCCCCTGTTCCCACTCGCTGCACCTATCCTGCCTTTAACCCTGTAAAAGAGCCCTCTGTAGCAACTGCTCCCTCTCCTGTTCCATCCTCCAGTTTTTCTCTGTCTCCAGCTGCTCCATTCGTTTGCAGACCTGCGTTTACTTGCAGTGCTCCAGTAGTTAAAACCAGAAAAAAGCGAAAATTCTTTCCAACCAATACCATCCTGCCAGTATCCAAACCGGTGAACCTGCCTTCCGTGACTCGGCCTGAAGCCTCTACTCGGCCTGATGCCTCTCCTCGGCCTGAAGCCTCTCCTCGGCCTGAAGCCTCTCCTCGGCCTGAAGCCTCTCCTCGGCCTGAAGCCCCTCCTCGGCCTGAAGCCTCTACTCAGCCTGATGCCGCTACTCAGCCTGATGCCGCTACTCAGCATGATGAACTGATCCAGCCCGACGATCCTATTAGGCCAGTTGACTCGATGCCCGCTGTTGATCCAGATGATCCGGTACCTGATCCAGTGCCCGCTGTCGTGCCAATTGACTCAGAGCCCGCTGTCATACCTGGTGACCCAGTGCCCACTGCCTTGCCAGATGACGCGGTGCCCGCTGGCAAGCCAAATGACCTGATGCCTGGTGACCCAGTGCCCGCTGTCATACCCGGTGACCCGATGCCCGCTGTCGAGCCAGACAATCCGATACCTGATGACCCGGTGCCCACTGTCGTGCCTGTTGACTCGGTGCCCGCAGTCTTGCCAGACGACTCGGTGCCCGCAGTCTTGCCAGACGACTCGGTGCCCGCAGTCTTGCCAGACGACTCGGTGCCTGCAGTCTTGCCAGACGACTCGGTGCCTGCAGTCTTGCCAGACGACTCGGTGCCCGCAGTCTTGCCAGACGACTCGGTGCCCGCAGTCTTGCCAGACGACTCAGTGCCCACTGTTCCGCCAGTTGACTCGATGCCCGCAGTCTTGCCAGACGACTCGGTGCCCGCAGTTCCGCCAGTTGACTCGGTGCCCGCAGTCTTGCCAGACGACTCGGTGCCCGCAGTCTTGCCAGACGACTCGGTGCCCGCAGTCTTGCCAGACGACTCGGTGCCCACTGTTCCGCCAGTTGACTCGATGCCCGCAGTCTTGCCAGACGACTCGGTGCCCGCAGTTCCGCCAGTTGACTCGGTGCCCGCAGTCTTGCCAGACGACTCGGTGCCCGCAGTCTTGCCAGACGACTCGGTGCCCGCAGTCTTGCCAGACGACTCGGTGCCCGCAGTCTTGCCAGACGACTCGGTGCCCGCAGTCTTGCCAGTTGACTCGATGCCCGCAGTCTTGCCAGACGACTCGGTGCCCGCAGTCTTGCCAGACGACTCGGTGCCCGCTGTTCCGCCAGTTGACTCGATGCCCGCAGTCTTGCCAGACGAGTCGGTGCCCGCAGTTCCGCCAGTTGACTCAATGCCCACAGTCTTGCCAGACGAGTCGGTGCCCACAGTTCCGCCAGTTGACTCGATGCCCGCTGTTCCGCCAGTTGACTCGATGCCCGCAGTCTTGCCAGACGACTTGGTGCCCACTGTCGTGCCTGGTGACTCGGTGCCCGCCGCTTCGCCTGGGGGCCCGAGACCTGTTGCTCTGCCTGAGGGCCCGAGACCTGTCGCTCCATCTGGGGGTCCGGCGCCCGCCGCTCCGCCTGAGGGCCCGAGACCTGTCGCTCCACCTGGGGGTCCGGCGCCCGCCGCTCCGCCTGAGGGCCCGAGACCTGTCGCTCCGCCTGGGGGCCCGATGCCTGTCGCCCCGCCTGGGGGCCCGATGCCTGTCGCCCCGCCTGGGGGCCCGAGGCCTGTCGCTCCATCTGGGGGTCCGGCGCCCGCCGCTCCGCCTGAGGGCCCGAGACCTGTAGCCCCGCCTGGGGGCCCGATGCCTGTCGCCCCGCCTGGGGGCCCGATGCCTGTCGCCCCGCCTGGGGGCCCGAGGCCTGTCGCTCCATCTGGGGGTCCGGCGCCCGCCGCTCCGCCTGAGGGCCCGAGGCCTGTCGCTCCATCTGGGGGTCCGGCGCCCGCCGCCCCGCCTGAGGGCCCGAGACCTGTCGCCCCGCCTGGGGGCCCGAGGCCTGTCGCCCCGCCTGGGGGCCCGAGGCCTGTTGCCCCGCCTGGGGGCCCGAGGCCTGTCGCTCCGTCTGGGGGTCCGGCGCCCGCCGCTCCGCCTGAGGGCCCGAGACCTGTCGCTCCATCTGGGGGTCCGGCGCCCGCCGCTCCGCCTGAGGGCCCGAGACCTGTCGCTCCATCTGGGGGTCCGGCGCCCGCCGCTCCGCCTGAGGGCCCGAGACCTGTCGCTCCATCTGGGGGTCCGGCGCCCGCCGCTCCGCCTGAGGGCCCGAGACCTGTCGCTCCATCTGGGGGTCCGGCGCCCGCCGCTCCGCCTGAGGGCCCGAGACCTGTCGCTCCATCTGGGGGTCCGGCGCCCGCCGCTCCGCCTGGGGGCCCGAGGCCTGTCGCCCCGCCTGGGGGTCCGGCGCCCGCCGCTCCGCCTGAGGGCCCGAGACCTATAGTTCCGCCTGGGGGTCCGGCGCCCGCCGCCCGGAGTCCTGCCCGATGTGCCTCTGCCCGGAGTCCTGCCCGGTGTGCCTCTGCCCGGAGTCCAGCCCGGTGTGCCTCTGCCCGGAGTCCAGCCCGGTGTGCCTCTGCCCGGAGTCCAGCCCGGTGTGCCTCTGCCCGGAGTCCAGCCCGGTGTGCCTCTGCCCGGAGTCCAGCCCGGTGTGCCTCTGCCCGGAGTCCAGCCCGATGTGCCTCTGCCCGGTGTACCGCTGCCCAGTGTGCCGGTCTTTGATATCCCGCCAGCTACCAGACCCGGGCGGTGGAACATTTTTCCCAGCTAGGACTGTTTGGAGCGTCCTGAGGCCGCTCCTTGAGGGGGGGGGGGTACTGTCAGGAATGGACTGGCCAGCAATGGTGGGACTCACCTGCCTTTTGATCTGCAGTACCAGGGCTGGCCAGCGGATGCTCCCAGCAATCAGAGACTCAACTTTGCAGCCAGCTAACACCTGGAACTGATTATGCTGGGGTATTTAAGGGATGGCCAGACTTGCAGACTCTGCCTTGGTGTTGTGTTTGTCCTGGGCCCTGTATCCTGTGTCTGTCCTGCATCCTGTTTCTGACCCTCTGTACCACGCTGCTTGCTACCTGTTCTGATCCCTGGCTTGTGACCCTGACCATCCCTCTGCCTGACCCTCTGTACTACGCTGCTTGCTACCTGCTGAACCTGGCCTGTGACCCCGACCAATCTCCGCTTGCTCCCCCTGTACCTACCTGCCCTATTGATATTGACCCGGCCTGCCTGACGACGCTTGCTTGTATGTACTGTTATCTGTGGGTGGTTGGTTTGGTTTGGTTGCACTGTATTATGTTTAGTATTGCACTGCGTTTATGTTTGTATTGTTAGTGTTAATAAATTATATTGTTTATAACATATCTGAGGTCTGCGTTTCCCTGCGTCAGCCACACACCTCTGGTCACACCTGGGAGCCCTGACACCCCCCAAGAGATAGCCACGTCTCAAGATGAACCCTCCTGGATGCCTGATAACCTCCAATGCTCTGGATCAATCTCCTGTCACCTGGCACTCACATGTATCCGTTTTCCACCATAGGGTCATAGCAAACAAAAAAGATCCTCCATAGTGTGATACTGTAAATACTTTATTGCCAGCCAGAAGAATATTAAAATGCCCACTCACATTTCCATAGTGTACACTAAGCGTTATCCCCTGTTATGGGTATGTTCACTAGATGACTCGTTTTCCAAAATGGCATCTGCGTCCGAGATGACGTCACCACGCCCTGTCCTGTCACTACGTTACCGACGCGTTGCGTCACAATTCCCACGTGACTTCCATAGGACTGCCCAACCTCATTCTGTCATCACTCTAGAGACACTGCATGCAGACACCTTTCCACCCTATCTTTATCACGGCCTATCCCTTCAACTTCATTGAACTACCAAGACTTAGACTGGGAGGGAATATTGGCATTGAAGAACACAGCACAGAAATGGGAATTCTTTGAAAAGACTGTATGTGATCACACTGCAAATATATTCCCATTGGCAACAAGTATAAAAGGCTAAAAATAAAACCTGTGTGGCTCACAGCAAAAGTAAAAAAAAAAAGCTATTAATAACAAGAAAAGAGCTTTTAAAAAATATAAAAATGAAGGAACGTTATCATCGTTTAAACATTACAAAGAATATAACAGAATATGCAAAAAGGAAATCAAGGATACAAAAATTCCAAACGGAAGACAGATGGCAAAAGAAAGTAGATCAAACCCCCCAAAATTCTTCCAATATATGAATAGTAGAAAGGTCCGGTCCCAGCATGTAGACCCTTTACAGAATCATCGAGAGGGGGTGACTGGGGACAAAGAGAAGGCACATGTATGAAATCCCTTCTTCAGCTCTGTGTATACAAAGGAGCATAGGGGGGCTCTTGTCCATAATGGGGGGTGGTACTGACACCCTCCAGATGGTCCACATTGGCTTATAATTGATATTATCCAGAAATATTTAGACAGAATAAAGGTGAAAAAAGCCCGTGGACCGGATGGCATACACCCACGGGGCCTTAAAGAATTGAGCTCTGTCATTTCAAAGCCATTGTTTCTCATTTTTAGGGACTCTTTAATGACTGGCATAGTACCACTGGATTGTGGAATAGACTCCCTCCAGAGTTGGTTGTGGCCAGCTCAGTGGATTGCTGTAGGAAAGTCCTGGATTCTTTCTTGGATACACAGAATATAACTGGATATAACATTTATAGGTAAGGTTGATCCAGGGAATATCCAATAGGCTCTTGGTTATCAGGAAGGAATTTTTTCTCCCTCTGGAGAAAATTGGATTGTGCTTTATTGGTGTTGTTTTACCTTCCTTTGGCTCAACTGTGGATATAGGGGTGTGTATATGGGATTGTATAAATGTTTTTTCCCCCCTTTTATTGGTTGAACTAGATAGACTTGTTTTCTTTTTTCAACCAGACTAACTGTGTAACTATATGTAACCAGTATTCACTAATGTTTATGGGCCCCACCATGGCTAGCAGAAGACAACAGATTCCACAATATCAGGCACTTTGTGTGATAGGGGACCTGAGATTGGGCAGATGGTGCCAAATTGTATCAGTCCCGTCATGCTTTTTCTTGGATAGAGCCTCTACCTTACTGCCTTTGTAGCCACCATATTGGACACACAACTCCTGGCCATAGGCTCACTCATGACATCCCTGGCCAGTGACCTTACTATTCAGAGTAAAAGAATTTTCACACTCAGATGTATGTTCAGCATTTATGCAACTTTACATAATTTACTAATTTATGCAACTTCACATAACTTCCCATGACCTATCACACTGACATACTATTAGAATCTTCGGAAGTTCTGAACATTCTGAAGCATTTCATTGCAGAGCATAAGTACACAGCTTTTAGTTAAACCGCCTTCCCTTTCCTCTTGGGGCGCGTCAGAGTATTGGGGCCACCTCCCTATGTATATCAAGTCCACAACATTAAGCTTTCATCGCCAAGTCACAACGCCGGTAGCTGAGGGTCAGGAGGAACACGGTGCCCCCATTGGTACACCCATCTCCTTCTAGTGTCTGTTCTACAGCCTTGCCCAGCCAGGCACGCTCCCAGATGACTCTTTCCCAGGTTTTCACCTTTACTTACATACACTGTATTGCCCAAAGTCTTGGGCCAGCCCTCCAAATCATGTGATTCAGGTGTTCCAATCCCCTCCAAATCATGTGATTCAGGTGTTCCAATCCCCTCCATATTATGTGGTTCAGGTGTTCCAATCCCTTCCATATCATGTGATTTCAGGTGTTCCAATCCCCTCCATGGACACAGGTGTATACAATCCAGCCCCTAGGCATGCAGACTGCTTCTACAAACATTGGTGAAAGAATGGGTCGCTCTCAGGAGCTCAGTGACTCCAAGCGTGGTCCCGTGATAGGTGGCCACCTGTGCAATAAGTCCATCCGTGACATTTCCTGGCTACTAAATATTCCACGCTCAACTGTTAGTGGGATTATAACAAAGTGGAAGCCACTGGGAACAACAGCCACTCAGCCACCAAGTGGTAGGCCACGTCACATGACAGGGCGGGGTCAGCGCATGCTGAAGCACACAGTGCGCAGAAGTCGCCAACTGTCTGCAGAGTCAATAGCTAAAGACCTCCAAACTTGGTGTGGCCTTCAGATGAGCCCAACAACAGTGCGTAGAGAGCTTCATGGAATGGGTTTCCATGGCCGAGCAGCTGCATCCAAGCCTTCCATCACCAAGTGCAATGCAAAGCGTCGGATGCCGTGGTGTAAAGCACACCGCCACTGGACTCTAGAGCAGTGGAGGCGTGTTCTCTGGAGTGACCAATCACGCTTCTCTATCTGGCAATCCGATGGATATGTCTGGGTTTGGCGGTGGCCAGGAGAACGGCACTTGCCTGACTGCATTGTGCCAAGTGTAAAGTTTGGTGGAGGGGGGATTATGGTGTGGGGATTGTTTTTCATGGCTTGGACTTGGCCCCCTAGTTGCAGTGAAGGGAACTCTTAAGGCGACATTTTGGACAATTTCATGCTCCCAACTTTGTGGGAGGAGTTTGGGGGTGGCCCTTTCCTGTTCCAACATGGCTGCACACCAGTGCACAAAACAAGGTCCATAAAGACATGGAGGAGCCAGTTTGGGGTGGAGGAACTTGACTGTCCTGCACAGAGTCCTGACCTCAACCCCATAGAACACCTTTGGGATGAATTAGAGCGGAGACTGCGAGCCAGGCCTCCTCCCCCGACATCAGTGCCTGACCTGACAAATGTGCTTCTGGAAGAATGGTCCAACCTTCCCATAGACACCCTCCTAAACCTTGTGGACGGCCTTCCCAGAAGAGTTGAAGCTGTTATAGCTGCAAAGGGCGGGGCCAACTCAATATTGAACCCTACGGACTAAGATTGGGGGGCCATTAAAGTTCATGTGTGTGGAAAGGCAGGCAGCCCAATACGTTTGGCAATATAGTGTATCTTTCCAGCACCGGGGTATACTGTTCCCGTACCCTGTCTACCGGTCCCCATCCACAGCTGGGAATAACTCCTTTTATTACTACTTTTATCCCTAGAGGAGAGGTTGCTATAAAAGGGGGGCTAACACCTGCTTACAACTATCCCCTTACCATGTCATGCTGGCAACAGAGTCATCTAGTGGTAGGCAAGCTAAGTGCACCCACTTACACGTGCAGCTCCGTAGCAAAGCAGAGATCCGTCGCCCAAAGTCCCAAAGTACACTTATGGGAGTGTCAACCCCTTTGCCCCCCCCATAGCTCTCAGTGGTTCCTTCCTCTGACCTCACACCACTACTGTGTTCTGTGATTATTGGAGTTCAATACCGATAGATAGACAGATAGATAGATAGATAGATAATAGATAGATAATAGATAGATAGATAATAGATAGATAATAGATAGATAGATAATAGATAGATAGATAGATGATAGATAGATAGATAGATAGATAGATAGATAGATAGATAGATAGATAGATAATAGATAGATAATAGATAGATAGATAGATAGATAGATAGATAGATAATAGATAGATAGATAGATAATAGATAGATAGATAGATAGATAGATAGATAGATAGATAGATAGATAGATAGATAGATAGATAGATAATAGATAGATAGATAATAGATAGATAGATAGATAATAGATAGATAGATAGATAGATAGATAGATAATAGATAGATAGATAGATAATAGATAGATAGATAGATAGATAGATAGATAGATATATGATAGATAATAGATAGATAGATAGATAGATAATAGATAGATAGATAGATAGATAGATAGATAGATAGATAGATAGATAGATAGATAGATAATAGATAGATAATAGATAGATAATAGATAGATAGATAGATAGATAGATAGATAGATAGATAGATAGATAATAGATAGATAATAGATAGATAGATAGATAGATAGATAGATAGATAGATAGATAGATAGATAATAGATAGATAGATAATAGATAGATAGATAGATAATAGATAGATAGATAGATAGATAGATAGATAATAGATAGATAGATAGATAATAGATAGATAGATAGATAGATAGATAGATAGATAGATAGATAATAGATAGATAGATAATAGATAGATAGATAGATAATAGATAGATAGATAGATAATAGATAGATAATAGATAGATAGATAATAGATAGATAGATAGATAGATAATAGATAGATAGATAATAGATAGATAGATAGATAGATAGATAGATAATAGATAATAGATAGATAGATAGATAATAGATAGATAGATAGAATGTATTTCAATGCTATTTTCAGTATCTGGGTTGCTGGGATTTGTAGTCCGCCCAATGCAGGCCTTGTGGTTGGCCATGCCGGTGCCCTCATTCTCCTCTTGCACAGTTTGTACATCACTGTGGCTTAGCCCTCTAATCTTCGATGACTTGTGGATCGATTCCACCTGCCAGACTCGGGGTGCGGTGCGGAGAGACAGCTGTATGGATTTCCCGTCTGGCGTCACACAACGGCCATTTGTACGGCAGAAGCCTCCCTGTGATAGGGACAAGGAAGGCCGACGTGTCAATTCGGAGTCAGCTGACCACACACTGCCCATCACTCACCGGTCCATGTGATCATCGATGTCAGTCATTCCACCACCTGAGGGTCTTTCTGCAGGCCGGACCGGGGCAAACTAGGCATATCTGACCGTAGTCCATGCAGGGCCGCATTTATCGTTTCTTTCCTCCTCTAGGCCAGCCAGCTAGGTTCGCTCTGTCCCTGATCGAGTGTTAAGTGTAGTCCCGGCCCAGACTCTGTGCACCCCCCCCCACCCCCACACCAGTCTGTCGCTAGACCTGTGCAGAACAAAAAAAATTGCTTTTGTTTCAGATCGATGCGTTCAGTTACCAATTTCCTTTCATTGCATTTGTAACGAAATTCGTTTCATTTCGTTTATTCTTTTATCAACCAGATTCAAATTTTTTCCAATTGATTTGAAGTATTGGAATCAAATTCGAATGGAGAATATCGAATCTGAATTCATTGTGAAGAATAGCTGGTTCTATTCTACTCAAAATGTGAAATTTGAATTTCAGAAGATGGCTATAATCTTTCTATTTTATGCTATTCTATTCTATTTTTTTTATTTATTCTATTCCATTCTTTTCTATTCTATTCCATTCTATTTTTTTTTCTATTCTATTCCTGTTGTTTCCAGTGTTTTCCAGCCTTGTTCCCGGTGTGTTTTAACCACTAGCCTACAGGGCACTGTCACCCCCTTCCCCCCCAGGCCAATTTCCAGCTTTCAGCGCTGTCACACTTTGAATGACAATTACGCGGTCATGCAACTCTGTAACCACATGAAATTTTTATATTTTTTTTTATCAGATAGAGCTTTCTTTTGCTGGTATTTAGTCACCTCGGGGATTTTTATTTTTTCTTAAACAAACCAAAAACCACTGAAAATTTTGAAAAAAAAAATTTTTTTTCTTCGTTTTTGTTATACAATTTTGTAAATAAGTGATTTTTCTCCTTCACTGATGTGTGCTAATGAGGCTGCAGTGATGGGCACTGATAGGCTGCATGGATGGACACTGATAGGTGGCACTGATGGGCACTGATGAGGAGGCACTGGTAGGTTGCACTGATGGGCATTGACAGGCATCACTGATGGGCACTGAAAGGCAGCACTGATACATGACACTGATATATGGCACTGATAGGCGGCACTGACTGGCACTGATAGGCGGCACTGACTGGCACTGTTAGGCGGCACTGACTGGCACTGTTAGGCAGCACTGACTGGCACTGTTAGGAGGCACTGACTGGCACTGATAGGCGGCACTGATGCACACTGATAGGTGACACTGACTGGCACTGATAGGTGGCATTGATTGGCAGCATTGATAGGTGGCACTAATTGGCATTGATAGGCGACACTGACTGGTACTAATAGGTGGCACTGATTGGCAGCACTGATAGGTGGCACTGATTGGCGTTGATAGGTGGCACTGACTGGCACTGATGGGTGACATTGAAAGGCAGCTCAGATGGGCACTGATATGTGGCATTGATGTGGCACTGATGGGCACTGGCAGGTGGCACTGATGAGCACTGACTGCTGGCACTGATGGACACTGACAGGTGGCACTTCTTGGGTCACACTGATCATCAGGGCACACTGATCATCAGTGCCCTGATGATCAGTGTACATGTCCCCTCCGTGGAAAGCCCTCCTCTCCTCTGTCAGCGTGACAGCTCGAGAGGAGAGAAATGCCAATAACCGTCATTTCCGTGTTTACATGTCATCAGCTGTGATTGGACACAGCTGATCACATGACCGAGCCAGCATCTTCAGCTCTTTCTGTGATCCGTGATCCGCTGTGTCCATTCCCTGAGCCGCGCATGCGCGGTGAGAATGGAAGGACGTCATATGACGTCCTATCAGAACGAGAGAACCACCTTGTGCCCGTCGTACTATATGGTGGTGGTTAAAGACATACAGTATATTTGAAATGTATTTTTAAAAATAATTTGTAATAAGAACACATTTCAACATGCAGTATATATATATATATATATATATACAGTTGCAAGAAAAAGTATGTGAACCCCTTGGGATTACGTGGAGTTTTGCATGAATTGGGCATAAAATGTGCTCTGAACGTCATCTAAGTCACAATAATAGAAGAACACAGTCTGCTGAACATAATACTACACAAACATTAGATGTTGCCATGGTTTAATTGCACATAACATGTAAACATTCACAGTGCAGGGAGGAAAAAGTATGTGAGGCCCTAGCTTAATGACTTCTCCCAGAGCTAATTGGAGCCAGGAGTGAGCCAACCTTGACTCCAATCAGTGTGATGATATTGGATGTGTTGCTGACAGCTGTCCTGCCCTTAAAAAACACACACCTGTTTTTGGTTTACTGGTTTCAAGAAGCACTGTCTGATGTGAACCATGCCTCGCAGAAAAGAGCTCTCAGAAGACCTACGATCAAGAATTGTTGACTTGCATGAAGCTGGAAAGGGTTACAAAAGTATCTCTAAAAGCCTTGATGTTCATGTGTCCACGGTAAGACAGACTGTCTACAAATGGAGAAAGTTTAGCACTGTTGCTACTCTCCCTAGGCGTGGTCGTCCTGTAAAAATGACTGCAAGAGCACAGCGCAGAATGCTGCATGAGGTAAAGAAGAATCCCAGAGTGTCAGCTAAAGACCTACAGAAATCTCTGGCACATGCTAACATTTTTGTTGACACATCTACAATAAGGAAAACATTAAACAAGAATGGAGTACATGGGAGGACACCACGGAGGAAGCCATTGCTGTCCAAAAAGAATATTGCAGCACGTTTGAAGTTTGCAAAAGAGCACCTGGATGTTCCACAGCACTACAGGCAGAATATACTGTGGACAGATGAAACCAAGATTGAGTTGTTTGGGAAGAACACACAACACTATGTGTGGAGAAAAAAAGGCCCAGCACACCAACATCAAAACCTCATCCCCACTGTGAAACATGGCGGAGGGAGCATCATGGTTTGGGGCTGCTTTGCTGCCTCAGGGCCTGGACAGATTGTTGTCATTGATGGGAAAATGAATTCCAGAGTTTATCAAGACATTTTGCAGGAAAACGTACGACCATCTGTCCGCCAACTGAAGCTCCGCAGAGGATGGGTGATGCAACAGGACAATGACCCAAAGCATACAAGTCATTCAACAAAACAATGGCTGCAACAGCACAGAATACGCCTTCTGGAGTGGCCCAGTCAGAGTCCTGACCTCAACCCGATTGAAATGCTGTGGCATGACCTTAAGAGAGCGATTCACACCAGACATCCCAAGAATATTGCTACACTGAAACAGTTTTGTGAAGAGGAGTGGTCCAAAATGACTCCAGATCGTTGTGCAGGTCTGATCTGCAACTACAGGAAACGTTTGGTTGAGGTTATTGCTGCCAAAGGAGGGTCAACCAGTTATTAAGTCCAAAGGTTCACATACTTTTTCCTCCCTGCGCTGTGAATGTTTACATGTTATGTGCAATTAAACCATGGCAACATCTAATGTTTGTGTAGTATTATGTTCAGCAGACTGTGTTCTTCTATTGTTGTGACTTAGATGACGTTCAGAGCACATTTTATGCCCAATTCATGCAAAACTCCACGTAATCCCAAGGGGTTCACATACTTTTTCTTGCAACTGTATATATATATACTGCATGTTGAAATGCGCTTTTACAACAAATTATTAAAAAAAATATATTTTTTGACTTTTTAGGGAAGGGGGGCGGGTAATGCCCACATGGAAGAAAAATATATTTGAAATACTACAATTTTGGCCATATTCAATATATTTATAAAATATATATATATATATAAAAAATTATATATATATATATATATATATATATATATATATATATATATACTGTATATATAATTTTTTTTCTTTTTTATATATATATCAGGGGCAGACTGACAACTCATGGGGCCCCGGGCAATAGGGGATCATGGGGCCCCTGTTTCCTTGCCCACACTCAAAGCACACCCAAAAAAGCCTAGAAAAAGGTACCAGGGGTATTTCATGGAACCCCCTACTGACCCGAGTGCTCGAATGGTCAGTCCGCCCCTGATATATATATATATATATATATATATATATATATATATATTTTTTTTTTTAAATATATTGAATATGGCCAAAATTGTAGTATTTCAAATATATTTTTCTTCCATGTGGGCATTACCTGCCCCCCTTCCCTAAAAAGTCTAAAAATAATATTTGAAGTGCAGGTCAATGATTCGGCCCTAGCAGTCCAGCAATGGCTGCCTACATACTTTTAAATAAAACGAGATTGCCAGGCTGAGACAGGAGAGCTCACAAAAGCGCCAAAAGTCATGTATGGGGCCCCCTGACGCCCGGCCCCGGCTCAGCCGTCGACATCGGAGTGGTAGCGAGTTAGAGGACACTGACAGCTGATGTCATCCAGGGAGATGTGACGGCCATAAATGATTAATCTCCCCTTGTAAAAGCAATCTCGCAGAACCGCCTGTTTCCACGACAAAGCCGGCGTTTGTCTTTTAATAAATTTGCAAGCTATGTATTTTATATGTACACATCCCGGCGCGTAACATCCATCGAGCGCGGGCGATACCGCCAGTGACAAGCCTTTAATGAATTCTGCAGGCGCTACTTTGTAGCAAAGAACGCGGTTAATTTAGCCGCAATTCCCAAGCGGGGAGATGTCTGTGTCGGGATGTCATTGTCCCCGAGACGCGGGATGGGAAAAGAATGAATATTTTAATAATAATGGCGCTTTTCAAACACTGGCTGCTCTTTATGGAATCCAACAACGAAAATAAGATATGCCGCGAAAAATGATGGATAAATCATTTTATCGACCGTGATTCGCTGGGAAAGATGAGATTGTACGAATATCCCAATGTTCTCAATGATATAGTTACGGGTGAGATGATTTAATAACCGTTGGCAGGGAAGTCACACGACTGGGGAGAGGGACCTAATGAGTTCTTGCGACTTTCCTTCCAGCGGTAGTAACAGGAAA
The DNA here is from genome assembly GCF_062004578.1 of Staurois parvus. Classification (NCBI taxonomy): domain Eukaryota; kingdom Metazoa; phylum Chordata; class Amphibia; order Anura; family Ranidae; genus Staurois; species Staurois parvus. The sequence continues at coordinate 17,053 of NW_028319402.1, forward strand.
CCAGCAAGCGGGAGGGCAACCCGGGAGAGGTGGAGGCCTAGCTATACAAGATGGGTGACACCAAAGATCACCACGGTGAAGTGCGTATATTTTTTTAAGGAGATAACCTACTAAGGCCCCATTACTCAAGAAAAACAAATTTAGGAGGCACAGGGACTTCAATGCTTCTACCAAGAGTCGGGCGGACTGACAACTCATGGGGCCCCCGGGCAATAGGGGATCATGGGGCCCCTGTGTCCTTGCCCAAACTCAAAAAAGCCTATGAAAAAGGTACCAGGGGCATCTCATGGGGCCCCCTACTGACCCCCAGGCCCTCGGGCAGCGCCCGAGTTTCCAAATGGTCAGTCCGCCCCTCCCAAGAGTACATGTCCAAAGAAATGGATCTGGTGGTGCAGCTCAGACACACAAGGCTCCCGCAATGGATACCCGGAAGAAACGCAAAGTGTAAAAATGGGTCACAAACCACAGAGTCCTGAGTACCTTCAGTTGTTCATACCCACATGGAAGAAAACTATATTGGAAAGATATTTAAAAAATACTCTTCCCAGATATATTGACATATATTTGAAATGCTACAATTTTGGCCGTATTCAATATATTTCAAAACATATTTCAATATACTGTATATATATATATAAAATTCAGGAATGCAGCCAGAGAGAAGGAGAAATTATTGTTTTTTACAGCCTTTATGGGTGTAAAAGCAATCAGTGTAAAAAAAAAAAAAAATCTTCATCACCCCCCACAAGTGGTACGGTGTCACTATGGTGACAATGTACTGCTAGGGTGACAGTATGTTAAAAAAAAAAACATACATAATAATACAAAAAAAAAAAATACTTTTTGAAAAATTATAATTTGTGGTTATAAACTAATTTGGGTTATTTTTTTTTAACTAAAAATATAGATGAATACATTTTGGCCAAGAATTATGAAGAAAGATTATTTATTTGCTACATTTTATAAGAAAAACACTTTTTTTTCCAAATTTTTGGACTTTTTCATTTATATAGCAAAAAAATAAAAATCCCAGCGGTGAATAAATACCACCAAAATAAAGTTTTATCTGTCTCACAATAACGCTAAAGGTAATTCATATGTGTACAATGTTGCATGACCGCGCAATTGTCATTCAAAGTGCGATAGCACTGAAAGCTGAAAATTGGCCTGGACAGGAAGGGGGTGAAAGTATCCAGACTGGAAGGGGGTGAAAGTAAATGGACTGGAAGGGGATGAAAGTGTCTGGACTGGAAGGAGGTGAAAGTGTCCGGACTGGAAGGGGGGGAAAGTGTCCGGATTGGAAGGGGGTGAAAGTGTCCAGACTGGAAGGAGGTGAAAGTGTCCGGACTGGAAGGAGGGGAAAGTGTCCGGACTGGAAGGGGGGGAAAGTGTCCTGACTGGAAGGAGGTGAAAGTGTCTGGACTGGAAGGAGGGGAAAGTGTCTGGACTGGAAGGGGGGGAAAGTGTCCGGACTGGAAGGGGGTGAAAGTGTCCGGACTGGAAGAGGGGGAAAGTGTCCGGACCGGAAGGGGGGGAAAGTGTCTGGACCGGAAGGGGGGGAAGTGTCCGGACTGGAAGAGGGGGAAAATGTCTGGACTGGAAGGGGGTGAAAGTGTCCAGACAGGAAGGGGGTGAAAGTGTCCGGACTGGAAGGGGGTGAAAGTGTCTGGAAGGGGGTGAAAGTGTCCGAACAGGAAGGGGGTGAAAGTGTCCGGACTGGAAGGGGGGAAAGTGTCCGGACTGGAAGGGGGGAAAGTGTCTGGACTGGAAAGGGGTGAAAGTGTCTGGACTGGAAGGGGGGAAAGTGTCTGGACTGGAACGGGGGGGGGGGGGAAGTGTCCGGACTGGAAGTGGTTAAGCTGAGCACTGTAGCTGATTTAAAGAGTGTCAGTGATGGTGTCAGGTCAGTTGGGTATTCAGTGTGGAGGAACCCACATGGAAGAAAAATATATTTTAAATATAGTTTACAAATATTCTTCCCAACTATATTGCAAATGCTACAATTTTGGCTGTATTCAATATATTTAAATAAATAAATAAATATATATATATATACTGCATGTTGAAATGCGTTTTTATTACAAAATATCTGAAAAATATTTTTAAACACACATTTCAAATATACTGTATGTCTTTAAAAATACAAATGTACATTTTTGAAATGCATTTACAAATATATGTAAAAATATATGTCAAAATTATTTTTTTTATGTTAAAAAAATCTGAAGAAAATATTTTTAAAAAATATATTTTTAAAAACATATTTTTTAAAATATATTCTTCAGAATAAATTCATCACGGTCTCCTGGGCTCAAAATCATCGAGCCGCTCTGGGGAGATCTCCAACGTGTTATTCATGGAAGACGACCAAAGACTTTGCCTGGCCTGGAGGCATTTTGCCGAGACGAATGGGCAGCTCTACCACCGGCAAGAATTAGTGGAAAACTATTACAGAAGACGGCATGGTGTCATTGATGCTAAAGGGGGCGCTACACAGGATTAGGAACTAAGGGGGTGCAGACTACTGAACAGGGGGGAGCATTTCATTGGTTTACATGTCGCCATGTTTTGTTTTATGATTGGGCCATTCTGGTATCACCTCCAGTTACAGAATATGAATCCCATAAGAAATACAAGAAATGGGTTTTACCTGCTCACTCGTGTTTTCTTTACAAATGGTCCATCCCGTATTTTACCGATTCTCCAAGGGGAGGCCAACTTTTGAGCACAACTGAGTTTGGGGTGGAAGAACTTGACTGTCCTGCACAGAGTCCTGACCTCAACCCCATAGAACACCTTTGGGATGAATTAGAGCGGAGACTGTGAGCCAGGCCTCCTCCCCCGACATCAGTGCCTGACCTGACAAATGTGCTTCTGGAAGAATGGTCCAACCTTCCCATAGACACCCTCCTAAACCTTGTGGACGGCCTTCCCAGAAGAGTTGAAGCTGTTATAGCTGCAAAGGACGGGGCCAACTCAATATTGAACCAAGACTGGGGGGCTATTAAAGGTCATGTGTCTGGAAAGGGCGGGGCTAACTCCATATTGAACCCTATGGACTAAGACTGGGGGGCCATTAAAGGTCATGTGTGTGGAATGGGCGGGGCCAACTCAATATTGAACCCTACGGACTAAGACTGGGAGGCCATTAAAGGACATGTGCGTGGAAAGGCCGGCGGCCCAATACTTTTGGCAATATAGTGTAGGTTGTAGTAAAGCCCCAGGTTGGAAACAGGCCAATTGTAATCTACACGCCATATGGATGTGATCGTTGGGTGGATCGTCATTCACCTGTTGCTGACCTGTGGTGGAAATTATTTAGAGAAAATGCCTAGGTCTCTTCTTTGTTATCTGTTATCTGCCAGCCTAGAGTTAGTTAACCTCTTCCCATCCGGCCGCTGTATATAAACGGCCGAACGGTGGCACTGCAGGAGCGGATTGCCGTTCATAAACGGCGCCGGCCATTTCAGATTGTGTGCGCTCCCTGGGAGCGCGCAGCACCACAATCCGGTGCCCGCTGTGTCCTCCTGACACGGTGGAACACCGATTGTTGTACGGGACCTCTGTGTGAGGTCCCGATCATGTGATCCCTGATTGGCCAATCAGTGATCACATGCAGAGTAGTAAGCAAGATGTCACTTCTGACATCATTGCTTACTACGTGTGAAATCTGTGAATGATCACAGAGGTCACATGGTACAGGGCTATTCACAACATCCTTGTACCAAGTTGGCACATCGCTGAGCTCAGTCGCAGAATCGTTTTCAGTGTCTGATGAGGAATTTCCCCCACGAATCATTATCACTCAATTCTGCAAGTGGTTCTGATTTACTATCGCTGTTCTCTAGACGGTCTAAAACCGCGTCTGACCTAAAGGGACGCTTTTTGGACGCCATGGACGTTTCTCAGTTTCCAGGCAGAAAGGCCGGTAAAAATGCAGGCAGGGCGCCGGACAAAGCACTCGGGACACAATGTATGTGAAATGGTTGGATACAGTAATGGAATACTACCAGATTTTAGTGTATTTAGTGAATGTTAATTTTTGAATTTCCCACCGGTTCCATCCCCCGCACAGCCCCCGTACGTCCTGACGCTCGCAGGGAACGGAACTCGGAAGATGGATGCCGGCATCGGCCGGAGGAGATGGCCGGGAATGCTGCAGGGGGGACATCGCGGGAGCGCAGGACAAGGTAAGTGCTGGAGGGATCCCTGAGCAACGCTGCAGTGTATTCCCGAGTGTAGCTCGGGGGGGAGGGGGTGTCACCGCTTGTGGTGCTGAAACTTTACCCCGAGCTACACTCAGGAATACCGCCAGGGGGGTTGATTAGCGCGGCAAAGGGGTTGATTCCCAAATATTGGCAGCCTACTGAAGCACCAAAAATGAGAGACTGGACAGATAGAGTGAAAAGTATCTTTAGAATGGAGGAACTCTACCATATGGAAGAGTATAAAATGGAAAAATTTAGGAAAACATGGTTTAGTTGGATGAAATTTAAAACCTCGGAAATATATAAGGAATTGATTAGAGTAAAGGAGGAAGAAACTAGAAGAGAGTTTGTGTGGGAAACACGAGAAAGAGAAGAATTTAATACAGATAGATAGGTATGAGAGAAGAACTAGATTGGGAGGGAGGATGTGGATGGGAGGATGGGATGAGGGGAGGGGGGAGGATGTGGATGGGTAATGGGATGAGGGGGGGAGGAGTGGGGGGGAAGGGTAAATGTTTGGGGTTAATGGATTATATGTGAAATATTTTTATAATTGAATTGATGTTTTTTTGTATGAAAATTTATTAAAAATTAAAAAAAAAAAAAGGATGAAAGCAACACAACTGTTAGGTAGCTTTAAAGTAGGAAACAGAAAATACGGTACAACTCTAGGGAACAATAAGGTGCATTTAATGGCAGACACCAGTTCAGAAGAAGAGTTCACGTCCTACATGAGGGAGACCTTGCTTTGTATGCCTTCCTTAAGCTGCTAAAAACAATGGTTCCCTTTGCAGCAGTAAACTCTCTCATTCCGAACAGATCTTGCAGCAATACAGCAGCTAAACAAGCCTTCCCTTTAGCCAGGGCTGTCTTAATAGCATCATGGGCCCCTGGGGAAAGTAATGCACTGGGGCCCCTGCCACCATGACCCAATTTACGCACCTACTCTCAAGAATTAAAGTATAAATAGTTGATGGAAATAAACATTCACACAGTTAATTGGCAAGCATGATGTCATGCAAGATTTTATTGGGTCCCCTATGCACCTGGGGCCCTTGGCCAGTGCCCAGGGGTGCCTATGCATTAAGACTTTAGTACCTAGGTTCTCCTGAGATCCCAGGTTTCCAATAAAAGTGTACAATCCAAACGCACACATTCCTACGTTAAAAATGGCGGTGTGTATAAGTGGGTGGTGCAGCGACTGTCGGCTGGAACCGAACAGAACCAGCGAGGGAGAATGTCCCCAGCACACCGAGGATCACCAATACGGGTTCAAAAGTTTTAATGAAAGATCACATAGTTACAGCAAGGCAACGTTTCAGAGTCTTGCAGGACCCCTTCATCAGGCATGTGACCTCTTCATCAGGACCCCTTCATCAGGTCGCATAACTGATGAAGGGGTCCTGGGGGGGTCACATGCCTGATGAAGGGGTCCTGGGGGGGGTCACATGCCTGATGAAGGGGTCCTGGGGGGGTCACATGCCTGATGAAGGGGTCCAGCGGGGGTTACATGCCCGATGAAGGGGTCCTGCGAGACTCCGAAACGTTGCCTTGCTGTAACTATGTGATCGTTCATTAAAACTTTTGGACCCGTATAGGTCTCCAATTCATTCCCTACTGAAGAGGTGAAACTTTGTACAAAGCCCTACTTTCCATAGCAGATGGGTTCCTGTCGTAATCTACACTTCCCCTATACTGGGCAAAAGTTGCTCTCATCAGAAAAGAGGACTTTGGACCACTGAGCAGCAGACCAGGTCTGTTTTTCTTTAGCCCAGGTAAGACGCTTCTGACGTTGTTTGTTGTTCAGGAGCGGCTTGACAAGAGGAATACGACATTTGAAGCCCATGTCCAGGATCCGTCTGTGTGTGGTGGCTCTTGATGCACTGACTCCAGCCTCAGTCCACTCCTTGTGAAAGTCCCCAACACGTTTGAATGGTCTTTTCCTGACAATCCTCTCCAGGCTGAGGTTCTCCCTGCTGCTTGTGCACCTTTTTCTTCCACACTTTTCCCTTCCACATAACTTTCTATTAATGTGCTTTGATACAGCACTTTGGGAACATCCAACTTCTTCTGCAATTCCCTTTTGAGGCTTTCCCTCCTTATGGAGGGTGTCAGTGATGGTGTCAGGTCAGCAGTCTTTCCCATGATTGTGATTCCTACTGAACCAGACTGAGAGACCATTTAAAGGCTCAGGAACCCTTTGCAGGTGTTATGGCTGAATGAGCTGATTAGATTGGGACACTTTGAGCCGAGATTATTCCACCTTTTCACAATATTCTCATTTTCTGAGATTGTGGATTTGGGGTTTTCATGAGCTGTAAGCCATAATAATCATCACAATGATGACAAATCACGGCTGGAACTATCTTGCTTTGCATGTAATGAGTCTCATATATTAGTTTCACCTTTTAAGTTGCTGCACTGAAATAAATCAACTTTTGCACCAGATTCTCATTTTTCCAGTTTCACCTGTATTATAAATAGTGATGGGCAGAACACCCCCCTGTTCAGTTCGCAGCCGAACACTCGAACCTCCAGAATGTTCAACCACAAACTTCGAGCATGAACAATATACTGAGCGGTATATTATTGCATCTGAGTATGTGGTGAGATATCGTGCAGCTACTACAATCTGCCATTAGTTCTATGATGAAGGCATGCAGTATTTTAGTAGTGAGACATTCATTCATGACTCAGCTGTCAGTGGGGTTGTCTCAGCTGTCGGTGGGGTTGTCTCAGCTGTCAGTGGGGCTGTCTCACCTGTCAGTGGGGTTGTCTCAGCTGTCAGTGGGGTTGTTTCAGCTGTCAGAGGGGTTGTCTCAGCTGTCGGTGGGGTTGTCTCACCTGTTGGTGGGGTAGTCTCAGCTGTCAGTGGGGATGTCTCAGCTGTCGGTGGGGTAGTCTCAGCTGTCAGTGGGGTTGTCTCAGCTGTCAGTGGGGTTGTTTCAGCTGTCAGAGGGGTTGTCTCAGCTGTCGGTGGGGTTGTCTCACCTGTTGGTGGGGTAGTCTCAGCTGTCAGTGGGGATGTCTCAGCTGTCGGTGGGGATGTCTCAGCTGTCGGTGGGGTAGTCTCAGCTGTCAGTGGGGTTGTCTCAGCTGTCAGTGGGGTTGTCTCAGCTGTCAGTGGGGTTCCCCGCTAACAGCTGAATGGAAAATGAATTGTCGGCATTGCCCGACAATTAATTTTTTTTTTTAAACGACGTGAGGTCCCCTCTTCCATCCATACCATGCCCTTGGATTTTGAGGGGAACCCCCCTGCCAAAATTTAAAAAGAAAATGGCTCGGGGTTCCCCCACCAAAATCCATACCAGACCCTTATCCGAACATGCAGCCCTAGTGAACCATACCAGGCCATATGTCCTCAACATAGGGGGGTTGGTAGGGGTCCTCCCCAAAGCACCTTGTCCCCATTTTCATGATGACAAGGGCCTCTTCCACACAACTGTGGCCGGTGGTTGTGGGGGTCTGCAGGCAGGGGGTTTATCAGAATCTGGAAGCTTTACCCCCCCCCCCCATGTGAATGCTACCCATTCACGAAAAAAAAGTGTAGTGTAAAAAAAGACAGGAGACAGTCTTTGACAAGTCCTTTATTAAAAATAAAAATTAAAAAAAATGTCCCCCGAAGTAGACCCAACATCATTCACGATGCCCGCCACCGCTGGTACCCGAAAAAGAAAAAAAAACCGCTACGCTCGCAACGCCGTCTGACAGCTGCGCCCCCGATGACATCACAAGGGGGCGGGGTATACCCCACCCCTTGTGACGTCATCACACGCTGTGATTGGCCAAAGCATTGCACCTGACCTGCTGTCATTGTTTTGACCAATCACAATGTACTGTCAAGGCGGAATGCATTGAGGGGAGTGGTGGACGAACAGCCTGCCGAACGCCCGTACCATTTGTGTGTTCGTCAAACACATGAACGGCCCAGGTTCGAGCTGAACTTAGGTCCAACCTGAACATGTAGCCCATCCCTAATTATAAATATATACATACGGTATATCTGTTACAAACAAATGCAATTGGAAACGTTTGCACAAGATGTCCTCTAATACAATGGTAACCTAGATACTATTGTTGTATGTTGGGCCCATTGTTCTACAGTAACCCTGTAACCAAGGCCAACAATTCTGCATCCAAGGTCATCCATAGGTTGACCTTTTGACATATCTGACCTATGGCATGTATGATCCAATAGTGAAGTTGAATTGGGAAATGTTGCAACCATAGGAAACAAATGTGACCACTTAGCGACCAGCCGCCTGCAATGTTTTGCGGGCGGGAAGCTGCTGTCAGCACCTGTGGGAGTGAGCCCTTGTAGACTTCCTCACCAAAGCAGAGGGTGAGGATGTGGACACAACCTGCAGCTGATCCAACCGGGAGGAAAGTTCCATAATTTGTTCTTGATAGGCCTTCTGGACATCGACTCTCTGCGCCAAACACAGAAGTTGTTCCAGGAGAGGCTGCGGGGCTTCCAAGGAGCTCATGGCCTGAGCAATCTGTCGGCACCTGTGGGAGTGAGCCCTTGTAGATAGTCAACATCCTCATCGAAACAGAGGGTGAGGAAGTGGACACAACCTGCAGCTGATCCAACCGGGAGGAAAGTTCCATAATTTGTTCTTGATAGGCCTTCTGGACATCGACTCTCTGCGCCAAACACAGAAGTTGTTCCAGGAGAGGCTGCGGGGCTTCTGAGGAGCTCATGGCCTAAGCAAACTGTCAGCACCTGTGGTAGTGAGCCCTTGTAGACAGTGTGATGGATATTTTGGGACACAATAATTTTTAACATTATTGTGAACTTATGATAGGGGTCTCAATTCCTGCAACTTATTTACCATCTGTTGCATCACCTCAACCCCCCCCCCCCTTAGAAGGTTTCCTGAAGGTTTAAGGCAGTATGGCCACCTGGCTAAATAAGCCTTGGAGTCGTCCTTTCTAACACCTCCTAGGGCAGGCATGTCCAAAGTCTGGCCCGCAGGCCATTTACGGCCCGGTGGTCGGTTTAATACGGCCCTCCAACAGCCCTCCCTTCTCTGTGTAATGTGGCCCTCCCACGGCCCTCCCTTCTATGGCAGACAGTCTTCTGCTTGAGAGCAGAGGGCAGTGCACATGCCTGACTGCGGCGCATTCTCCCTGGTCTGTGTAAATGCGGCTGTCGCACGGCCCTCCCTTCTATGGCAGACAGTCTTCTGCTTGAGAGCAGAGGGCAGTGCGCATGCCTGACTGCGGCGCATTCTCCCTGGTCTGTGTAAATGCGGCTGTCGCACGGCCCTCCCTTCTGTGGCAGACAGTCTTCTGCTTGAGAGCAGTGCGCATGCGTGACTGCGCCGCGCTGGGAGCAACAGAGGGCGGTGACGTCAGGGCCGGGCTTCCAGCGTGAAGTGTGTTTCTCTTCCCCTCCCGGCTGCCGAGCAGAGACTTCAGCTCCAGCTACCTCTTTCACCCTTCACATTAGTGCAGGTAAGTTTTTTTTAAATTTATTTTCAATACATTGTGAAAACTCAGCTGTCAGTTGATCTTAATGTTATGAAATGAAAAGTATGTCGTTTGCAATTAACTCGGCATAAAATAATTTATTTGCATTTAATTGTAATGGTTCAAAGAATGTTCGGAAAAATGTTCGGCCCTCCACCATGTTCACTTCATCCAATCTGGCCCTCTTTGAAAAAAGTTTAGACACCCCTGACCTAGGGAGTATTGTCATAGATCTTCCTGTGGGACCTGGCTTCAAAGGAGGTATGCTTCCCTGGACGTTGGCTTATCCTAAATTCCATCTGATGAGCTACAGTTGGCCAATATCTTTCACAAATCACAGAGCCCCCTTTTGAACAGAAATGGCAAAATACTGGAACCTATTGAAGGGTGTGATTACCTGGAAAGGAGGGAAGGAGGTATAAACGTATGGCATTCTGTCTCTTTGTCCCTTTCCTCTTTGGAAGCCCAGTCATCAGGATGTCTGCGTAACGTATTATTATGGGTTTCTTTTCTGTAACTTCCTTTCCTGTAGTCATCTCTTTGTATTGGTAACATTCTGTATTTGCATTGTAATATTACTACTTTTAAAGTTATACCGGCTACTAATAATAATAATAATAATAGCAAGCTTCTTTTTTGTGTAAATAAATTAGATCTTTATGTTTTGCTCAGTTGTTATCATTTGGTATGAAATTTATTGATATGAGCCACATCAGGATCGGCTAAATTCATGTATAGACAAAAGGTTGTAATCACTTATTACATTTATAATCTTAGATAGAACCAGGGGAATAAGTGCTGTAGCAAAACTGCCAAAACAATAGCCAACTTGGGGTTCCCCAGGGCGTGGATTCTAAGCCCCAGCCTGCTTCTTCACAAGAGCCTCTGATGGTGGGGATGGACTTGCAGCAAGCTGGGACCAGGTCGTGGTCCCCGGGTACGCCCAGCTGAGGATGAGGAGACCTCTCATGGAAGCAGAGTACAATGGGAGGAGACAAATGGAATCCGATAGACTAGCCGAGGTCAGGCGGAAAACAAGCACAGTCAGAGAACGAAGCCGGGGTCGGTACACGAGTAGTCGATACAGGAGATAGCAACACACAGGAGCTCTGACAACTAAGATGTTTCTCAGGCAAAGTGGCCTAGACTGAGCATGCCTTATATAGGCAGGCAAACAAGGAAATAAGACCCAGAGAGCAGCAGACGACACCCATAGGTAAGCACAGACAAACCACACATGTGAAAGGGATCAGGAACAGCACTGCAGCAAGGAGGTAAGAATACACAAACAAGAAACAGCAGGCTAACTTGTGACAGCCGCTGTAGACATGACCGTGCAATTACCAGTTAAAGTAGCTGTAACGGAACCAAGGGCGGACTGACAACTCATGGGGCCCACGGGCAAAAGGGTTTCATGGGGTCCTTGTGTCCTTGCCCAAACTCAAAAAAGCCTATGAAAAAAGTACCGGGGGCATCCCATGGGGCCCCCTACTGACCCCGGGCCCTCGGGCAGTGCCCGAATTTCCAAATGGTCAGTCCGCCCCTGAACGGAACCGACCCCAGACTGCACTTGGGTACTTCCATTAGACTCCCGCTTCCCTGTCCGAACACCGACCACCGACACCACAGCCGACCATACAAGACTACACGACACCAGTCTTGGAAGTAAACCAGGAGGTAGACTAGTTTATTTTAACACAGATACAAGATATATACACTCAGAGGACAATCCCCCTGTCAGGAATCGCAGAATGCGCTGCGGCGCCGGTCTGCCCATGTGCGGAGTACGCTCGGCACACGAACATGCAGGCTTTAGGACCGGGGCATCCGCGGCAGCAATTGCGGATGTGCATGCACACTCGCGCACACGGGCGTGCGCCTGGCACCAATGACGGCACATGGCACGCTATTTAAACCAGCTCCTGTAGGGCTCACGTTGCCGTATGGTCTTTTCCTGTTATCCTGTGTTCCTGAGAGATTGCCTTGTTGCCGACCTTGCCTGACCCTGATCCGTTGACCGTCTCCTGCTCTGATCCCTGGCTTGTCTGACCATTCTCCTGTCTTATCCTGTACGTTTGACCTCCTGTTGCTGAACCTGGCCTGTGACCCGTTTAGCCTTCTGCCTGCCGCTTGTACCGTCCTGCCTCCACCGTTACCGACCTGGCCTGTCTGACTTCGCTCACTCCGCCTCCTCACATCAGGCTCTCACCTGCTACGTACCACTGGCGAGTGCCTCTACCACAGCTGGTTGCACCCAGGGGCCGCGACCAGGTCTCAGACTGCTCCAAGTCCATTTCCACCATCAGGGGCTCTGGTGAACAAGCAGGTCGGAGCTTAGATTCTGCGCCCTGGGGAATCCCGGTCTGTGGAGCGCTAGAGGCTACTGCCGGTCGGTCCCTAACACCCCCCTCCATGCATAATGACACAGGGCGGGGCAATCTACATTTAGTAACAAGAGGCACACCAGCAGACAGTCCTATCAGGAGGGAGGGCTGCTGGAGACACTCCCCCCCCACCAAGCCAATACACATAAACACATACATCCCATAATAGTTTGCTCCCAAGCAAGACACACAATAGAAAAATGGGATGCAACCACATGGCATCAAACAATCCACAATCCCCCACCCCAATATTAGAACAGATCACCCTGTACCCCTAACAGGCACAGGGTGACTTACACATAAGAGGGATATGGGGAGCTGAGACAGGGGTCTCCCCACCTCTCCAAAGTGAGCTGTGTACCATGGGCCCCCCACCCAAAGTGTCTCCCATCACAGTAGCGCAGTGCTGAATAGCAAAAATGGCCTTGTCATGACGGGGTAAAATCTTCCAGAGCCAAAGTGGGTAATGTAGTGAAAAAAGGGGCCACACCCATGTGGGATTGTCTGACTAAACTTTCCAAATAAAGGGCTATCAGCATAAGCTGACGGGAGGACTCCATGATAACAAGAACCAAGGTCTGTGCCAGAAGAAGCTACACTTAAGGATCCCGCCATCGCCCGATTTCCTGCAATCGCTGGTAGCCTGGGGTCCCGGTTTCCTGGTTTCCGATGGAGATTGTGAAGCCGCTATAACCTGAGCTAAGTAGCTTTCTAGCGTATCCCGATTGTATACGGACCATTGTTCCCCAGGACGTGGGTAGCACATGCGGTGCGTATATCTGTCAGTCTTGCATTGCTTTCCTATTATTGTACATGGTTTGCATGTTCAGCATTTCTGTTTCATAATTCACAATAATACACTGCAGAGGTTTTTATGCTTCCTTGCTTTTACCACAAAGAACTTTAAAAAACGCAAAGCAATTCAAGGGTGTGGGGGAGGGGGATGTTATAGTTGGAGAAGGGAGAACGTCCACATCATAAACTGTATCGGTTTTCTCCCGAAGGAAAGCCAGTCAATCAACATAAGTATCATAGAAAGGAGTTTGATGAAGTTTGTGACCTACAATGTGAAAGGGCTGAACTCCCCGATACAAAGACATGATAGTCGGGGAAATCCATCAACACGCTATGGAAGTAATATTTCTTCAAGAAACACATTTAACCCGAGATACAAATATCAGACTATACTCAAAGCATTCTCCAGGGTGGTACTATGCTGACTAAAAGGGCCAAAGGAGTATCGATTGGGATCTTGAAATATGTCACCATATTCTTCACTCCATAAGACGCACCTAGATTTTAGAGGTGGAAAAAAATATTCTGAACCAATGGACTGCAGACATAGTACAGGGGATGACCGGAGACTGCAGACATAGTACAGGAGATGACCGGAGACTGCGGACATAGTACAGGAGATGACCAGAGACTGCGGACACAGTACAGGAGATGACCGGAGACTGCAGACATAGTACAGGAGATGACCAGAGACTGCAGACATAGTACAGGGGATGACCGGAGACTGCAGACATAGTACAGGAGATGACCGGAGACTGCGGACACAGTACAGGAGATGACCGGAGACTGCGGACACAGTACAGGAGATGACCGGAGACTGCGGACACAGTACAGGAGATGACCGGAGACTGCGGACACAGTACAGGAGATGACCAGAGACTGCGGACACAGTACAGGAGATGACCAGAGACTGCAGACACAGTACAGGAGATGACCAGAGACTGCAGACACAGTACAGGAGATGACCAGAGACTGCAGACACAGTACAGGAGATGACCAGAGACTGCAGACACAGTACAGGAGATGACCAGAGACTGCAGACACAGTACAGGAGATGACCAGAGACTGCAGACACGATACAGGAGATGACCGGAGACTGCGGACACAGTACAGGAGATGACCGGAGACTGCGGACACAGTACAGGAGATGACCGGAGACTGCGGACACAGTACAGGAGATGACCAGAGACTGCGGACACAGTACAGGAGATGACCAGAGACTGCGGGCATAGTACAGGAAATGAGCACAGACTGCGGACATAGTACAGGAGATGACCAGAGACTGCGGACATAGTACAGGAGATGACCAGAGACTGCGGACATAGTACAGGAGATGACCAGAGACTGCGGACACAGTACAGGGGATGACTAGAGACTGCGGACATAGTACAGGGGATGACCAGAGACTGCGGACATAGTACAGGAGATGAGCACAGACTGCGGACATAGTACAGGAGATGACCAGAGACTGCGGACATAGTACAGGAGATGACCAGAGACTGCGGACACAGTACAGGAGATGACCAGAGACTGCGGACACAGTACAGGAGATGACCAGAGACTGCGGACACAGTACAGGGGATGACCAGAGACTGCGGACACAGTACAGGGGATGACCAGAGACTGCGGACACAGTACAGGAGATGAGCACAGACTGCGGACACAGTACAGGAGATGGCCAGAGACTGCAGACACAGTACAGGAGATGACCAGAGACTGCGGACACAGTACAGGGGATGACCAGAGACTGCGGACACAGTACAGGAGACCAGAGACTGCGGACCTTTAGGGAGCGGGTACCCGAATTTGACAGGTACCCGCTCTCACTTCTGCGGAGTGGAAGAACCCTCTCCTCCCCCGTAAAGACTACGGGACCATTCACAAAACACGGCGCTTCTCGCGCATGCACAGTGGGCACCCGGCTGTGAATTAACAAGCTGTCACAGCCGGGTGCCCATGCCGGCGTTGAGGAGAGAAGATTGAGGACACCGCTGGACCGAGGAGCAGGTAGGACCACTGGAGGTCTGCAAAGAAGAGCCAAGTGGCCGGCCTGGTATTCTAACACGGGGGGGGGGGGGGGGGGACATGTGTCTTATGGAGCAAAAAATACTGTAATTTTTCCCTGGAAAGTAGACTGGAGGACCCAGAGGGTCGGTTTTCTGTTTCTTCGGGGAAAGTTACAAGGATTGGAATATACATTCACTAATATATATATATTGCTGAACACAAACCCGGGGATATTCCTAGAGGAGTGTTAGGGAAACTCTCTGAATTTAACCAGTTGCTGACCGCAGGTAGCTGCATGACGGCTGTACTGCGGAGGCCAGTTCTGGGAGGCCGATCTCCATGAGCGCTGTGTCCTACGGACACAGCTGATCACATGATGTGGTAAAAGGCCAATCACAGCTGCCTTTTACCACATGGTCAGCCGTGTCCAATGACACGCTGATCACCGGGAAATGCAATTTCCGGTTCTCGACTGCACTTTCCTCACACTGTCAGATCAGAGGAAAGTCCTGCCGAGAATCAGCAGTTGTCAGAGCAGGGATCGGCACCGATCATCAAGGCACTGATGATCAGTGCCCAGCAGTGCCACCCACCAGTTCCGCCCACCACCCACCTGTGCCCATCAGTGCAGCCCAGCAGTGCTACCAGTCATTGTCCAGCAGTGCCGCCAGTCAGTGCCCAGCAGTCCAGCCTGTCAATGCCGCCTCTCAGTGCCAGCTTAGCAGTGCCCATCAGTGCTGCCTATCAGTGCAGCTTCATCAACGCACATCAGTGAAGGAGAAAAATTACCTGTTTGCAAAATTTTATAATAAACAAAGAAACTTTTTTTTTTTCAAATTTTTTGCTTTTTTTGTTTATAGCGCAAAAAATAAAACATCCAGCGGGGAGTAAATACCACCAAAAGAAAGCTCTATTTGTGGAAAAAAATTATAACAATTACATATGAGTACAATGTTGCATGACAAAGTGTGACTGCGCTGAAACTGAATATTGGCCTGGGCAGGAAGGGGGTAGAAGTGCCCTGTAGGCAGGAAGGGGGTAGAAGTGCCCGGTAGGCAGGAAGGGGGTAGAAGTGCCCTGTAGGCAGGAAGGGGGTAGAAGTGTCCTGTAGGCAGGAAGGGGGTAGAAGTGCTCTGTAGGCAGGAAGGGTGTAGAAGTGCCCGGTAGGCAGGGAGGGGGTAGAAGTGTCCGGTAGGCAGGAAGGGGGTAGAAGTGTCCGGGGGGCAGGAAGGGGGTAGAAGTGCCCTGTAGGCAGGAAGGGTGTAGAAGTGCCCTGTAGGCAGGAAGGGTGTAGAAGTGCCCTGTAGGCAGGAAGGGGGTAGAAGTGCCCTGTATGCAGGAAGGGGGTAGAAGTGCCCGGTAGGCAGGAAGGGGGTAGAAGTGTCCTGTAGGCAGGAAAGGGGTAGAAGTGTCCGGTAGGCAGGAAGGGGGTAGAAGTGCCGGTAGGCAGGAAGGGGGTAGAAGTGCCCTGTATGCAGGAAGGGGGTAGAAGTGTCCGGTAGGCAGGAAGGGGGTAGAAGTGCCCGGTAGGCAGGAAGGGGATAGAAGTGCCCGGTGGGCAGGAAGGGGGTAGAAGTGCCCGGTAGGCAGGAAGGGGGTAGAAGTGTCCAGGGGGCAGGAAGGGGGTAGAAGTGCCCGGTAGGCAGGAAGGGGATAGAAGTGTCCGGTAGGCAGGAAGGGGGTAGAAGTGCCTGGTAGGCAGGAAGGGGATAGAAGTGTCCGGTAGGCAGGAAGGGGGTAGAAGTGCCTGGTAGGCAGGAAGGGGGTAGAAGTGTCCAGGGGGCAGGAAGGGGGTAGAAGTGCCCGGTAGGCAGGAAGGGGGTAGAAGTGCCCAGTAGGCAGGAAGGGGATAGAAGTGTCCGGTAGGCAGGAAGGGGGTAGAAGTGCCTGGTAGGCAGGAAGGGGGTAGAAGTGCCCTGTAGGCTGGACGGGGATAGAAGTGTCCGGTAGGCAGGAAGGGGGTAGAAGTGCCCTGTAGGCTGGACGGGGATAGAAGTGCCCGGTAGGCAGGAAGGGGGTAGAAGTGCCCTGTAAGCAGGAAGGGGGTAGAAGTGCCCTGTAGGCAGGAAGGGGGTAGAAGTGCCCTGTATGCAGGAAGGGGGTAGAAGTGCCCGGTAGGCAGGAAGGGGGTAGAAGTGCCCGATGGGCAGGAAGGGGGTAGAAGTGCCCTGTCGGCAGGAAGGGGGTAGAAGTGTCCGGTAGGCAGGAAGGGGGTAGAAGTGTCCGGGGGGCAGGAAGGGGGTAGAAGTGCCCGGTAGGCAGGAAGGGGGTAGAAGTGCCCGGTAGGCAGGAAGGGGGTAGAAGTGTCCGGTGGGCAGGAAGGGGGTAGAAGTGCCCTGTAAGCAGGAAGGGGGTAGAAGTGCCCTGTAGGCAGGAAGGGGGTAGAAGTGTCTGGTAGGCAGGAAGGGGGTAAAAGTGTCTGGTAGGCAGGAAGGGGGTAGAAGTGCCCGGTAGGCAGGAAGGGGGTAGAGGTGCCCGGTAGGCGAGGTGTTAAAAAAGGAAGTCTGGTCGTGGCGGGAGATTTGAATCTTTGTTTAGACTCTCAGTTGGATGCCTCTTCATGTACACAGAGAGAAGGGGGTAGGAAGTTGAAATTCTTGAAGAGGTTATTATATAATGAATGGATAAAGAGAGTTGTTAATATTTATAGGATGGAGGAGCACATGTCACATGGAGGATGAAATGGAAAAAGTTAGGAAAACGTGATGTAGTTGGCTGAAGTTTAAATCCTCTGAAAGATATATGGAACCAGAGCAGGGGTGGAGTGACCATTTGGAAACTGGGGCACTGCCCGAGGGCCCGGGGTCAGTAAGGGGCCCCATGAGATTCCCCTGGTACCTTTTTCATAGGTTTTTTTGAGTTTGGGCAAGGACACAGGGGCCCCATGATCCCTTATTGCTCAGGGGCCCATGAGTTGTCAGTCTGCCCCTGAACCAGAGGTTTAGAAGTCAGGAGAGAACCTTAATTGAGAATTTGAGAGAGAGAAGTATCAGAGATAGATAAACACAAGAGAAGATATAGTTCAGGAAAGAGGATGTGGATGGGGGAAAATGGGTTGGGGGGACAGTGGAAGGGTGGGGGTAATAGTGGGGTAAATGGAATGTGTATACGTGAAATAGTTTTACAAATGTGTTGTTCTTTTTGTACTGGAAAATCAAATAAAAGTTTAAATAAAAAAAAAGAAAGAAAGAAGCAAAGCAAAACACTTCTCATCTCCTATCATCTAACAACGATCAGAAACCACAACCATGGGAAATCAGCGCTGGAGAGAGACTGGCACCGGACCCGCTGCCTGGACCCCGTCTACATGAAGGTGACAGAAGCTCCAATAAACCACCCTGGACCTGAGCTTTTGCCAAAAACAGGACACTCATTAGTTTTATTATTTTAAGTAATTCTCACTGAAAGGAAAAAAAATACAGAAAAAAGTCAAACAAAACATGAAAAGGAACAGAACACCCATATTGATCAAACAACAAAAGAAACAAATTCTGTGAACTCTGAACACAAAGATTCAAAATATACTAAAATATCCCTTATCCCCTAACGCCGACGTAACACAAATATGCGGGCAAATCGCTTTGGTCTTTTTGTGGCGGGGTTGCATATTTGAGTATGCCCCCCCCTTTTGCTGGGAGCACGCCACACAGCACACTCCCAATACCACGGCTCAGGTCTCACCGAAGGTTCCGGGTCCCATACTTACGATCGGGACCCGTAATTCCTGATTCTAATTTTCTCTCTCTGTATGGAGGACAGAGATACATTGTATGGAGGAGAGGGATACATTGTATGGAGGAGAGGGATACATTGTATGGAGGTGAGGGATACATTGTATGGAGGAGAGAGATACATTGTATGTAGGAGAGGGATGCATTGTATGTAGGAGAGGGATACATTGTATGGAGGAGAGGGATACATTGTATGGAGGAGAGAGATACATTGTATGGAGGAGAGGGATACATTGTATGGAGGAGAGGGATACATTGTATGGAGGAGAGGGATGCATTGTATGGAGGAGAGAGATACATTGTATGGAGGAGAGGGATGCATTGTATGGAGGAGAGGGATGCATTGTATGGAGGAGAGAGATACATTGTATGGAGGAGAGGGATGCATTGTATGGAGGAGAGGGATGCATTGTATGGAGGAGAGGGATGCATTGTATGGAGGTGAGGGATGCATTGTATGGAGGAGAGGGATGCATTGTATGGAGGTGAGAGATACATTGTATGGAGGAGAGGGATGCATTGTATGGAGGAGAGGGATGCATTGTATGGAGGAGAGAGATACATTGTATGGAGGAGAGGGATGCATTGTATGGAGGAGAGGGATGCATTGTATGGAGGAGAGGGATGCATTGTATGGAGGTGAGGGATGCATTGTATGGAGGAGAGGGATGCATTGTATGGAGGTGAGAGATACATTGTATGGAGGAGAGCGATACATTGTATGGAGGAGAGGGATACATTGTATGGAGGAGAGAGATACATTGTATGGAGGAGAGGGATACATTGTATGGAGGAGAGCGATACATTGTATGGAGGAGAGGGATACATTGTATGGAGGAGAGAGATACATTGTATGGAGGAGAGGGATGCATTGTATGGAGGAGAGGGATGCATTGTATGGAGGAGAGGGATACATTGTATGGAGGAGAGGGATACATTGTATGGAGGAGAGGGATACATTGCGTGTCCCCCCCCCCCCTTATTCCATGCCAGAAAAAAAAAAGTGCATGGGGTTTCCTCTAAAAGCCATACCGGGCCCTTTTACGCCTGGTAGGACTTTTAAGGGGGACCCCACCCCTAGAAAATGGGGGGGGGGGAAGGGTGGGGTCCCCCTAACTTCCTACCAGACCCTTGATCCAAGAACAGGAATGAATAAGAGGTATTTGTACCCCTATCCATTCACTAAAGGGTTGAATTCTATACAAAAAATAAGGAGATCATAACTGAAGAAAAAGCACAACCGTCCCTTACCACCCCCCCCCCCCGGTCACACCCATCCCGACTTACAGCGAAGTCGCATGATTTCCAAGTCGGAGGACCCGCCGATTTCAGGTGCGATTTGCAAGACATCCGGCACAGAAGTCTATGCAATTCACACCAAAAGTAGTGGTAACTGCGGACAATGAGGGGCGACTTAACATGCGATTTGCAAATCGCTCCCCAAGCGGCACCCAGTGTGACCGGGGTCCTAAAAAGAAAAAAAAAGCCCCAAAAATGTTTCCATCGTTGTAATCCATCATCAATCATGGCGTCCAGAGTTGGCGTGACAACAGTGACTCGCCAAAATGAAAAAAAAAAAAGTCTGCGCCCGTTGAGCACTCGCCGCAATCTGACATTTATCGGTCAGATGTAATCAATTGGGCGGAGCTAGCGGTGATGCCACCGCTAGCTCCACCCAATTGTGCTGTGATTGGCCAAAGGTCAGGTGCATGGCTTTGGCCAATTATGGCTCTACCAATGCACTGTGAGAGTGTGGCATGCAATTTGCAAATCGCATGCCAAGTCACACCCAGTGTGAGGGGTCTTAATAAAAAAAAACAAAGCGCAATAAATGGTTTCATTGTTGTAATCCATCAATCACGGCGTCCGGCGTTGTCGCAACGACACTGACTCGCCAAAATGAAAAAAAAAAAACGCACCCGCTGGCCTGTCCACACCCGCCGAGCATTTGACGCAATCTGACATTTAGCAGTCAGATGTAAACAATTGGGCGGAGCTAGCGGTGACGCCACTGCTAGCTCCGCACAGGTAGCGCACTGACTACTCATGGGGCCCCCGGGCAATAGGAAATCATGGGGCCCCTGTGTCCTCGCCCACACTCAAATCACACCCAAAAAAGCCTATGAAAGGTACCAGGGGCATCTCATGGGGCCCCCTACTGACCCTGGGCCCTCGGGCAGTGCCTGAATGAATAAATTGTCAGTCCGCCCAATTGTGCTGTGATCGGCCAAAGGTCAGTGAGAGCGTGGCATGCGATTTGCAAGTCGCATGACATTTAAATCGCATGCCAAGTCACACCGTGTGTCTTAATTAAAAAAAAAAGCCCCAAAAAAGGTTCCATCGTTGTAATCCATCGTCTGAAATTTGTCAGTCAGATGTAAACAATTGCGCAGAGCTACCGGTGATGCCATCGCTAACTCCGCCCAATTGTGCTGTGATTGGCCAAAGGTCAGGTGCATGGTGTTGGCCAACCATGCACTGTGAGAGCGCAGCGCATTGTGGGGCATGATGGGCGATGGGTGAACAGCCCGCCGAATGCAAACACACAAATGGCCGATGTTCCAAGCCCTATTCTGCGCATGTGGATCTGCAGCCAGACACCGCAGAGCTCGCATGTTCAGATCTGTACCGGGACACATCCTTATGCAGGCCATAGACGGGTCGAACATCTGCCGATTTTTCGGCGGAAAAAAAAAATCTGCCGATTTTCACTCCCTTAGTGGGTTAATTGGTCGGACGTTTTTCGGGATTTTGGCACATTTTTTTATCGGTGAAGTTGCTGATCTGATTTTCCCGGCAACGATAGGCAAATCGACCGCTCTTTATATGGATAAAAAAAATCTGCGTATGAACTGTGAATTGCAAGAAGAAGAAGAAGAAAAAGAAGAAAAAGAGGAGAAGAAGCAGAAAAATAATAAGAAGAAGAAGAAAAAGAAGAGGAAGAAAAAGAAAAAGAAAAAAGAAAAAGAAGAAGAAGTAAAAGAGGAGAATAAGATGAAAGAAAAGGAAGAAGTAGAAGAAAAAGAAGAAGCAGAAGAAAGGAAAAAGAAGAAAAAGGAGAAAAGAAAAAGAAGAAGAAGAAAAAGAAGAGGGAGAAGGAGAAGAAGGAGAAAAAGAAGAAGAAAAAAGAAAGAAGGAAAAGATGAAGAAGAAGAGGAAAAAAAAGAAGAAGAATTCCAGTCCATTATTATATTTTATATGAAAAGTCTTGCAGTTGCAACAATGTATCTATTTGTATCCGAAGAAGAAGGAGAAAAAGAAGAAAAAGAAGAAGATAAAGAAGCAGAAGAAGATTTCCAGTCCGCTATTATATTTTATATGAAAAGTCTTGCGGTTGCAACAAATGTATCTATATGTATCCGAATAAAAACATATTTATCCGAAATGGATACAAATGGATACATTGTTGCAACCACAACACTTTTTCTTGCAAATATAATAGCGGAGCTCTCTGCAGGGACAGAAGTAAAAATGCCGGCCGTAGACGGGACGAAAATCGGCCAATTTTTTTTTACTGTTGGTGGTAACGTCGGCCGATTGAACGACCGTTTTTTTAAAAAAATGTCCAGTTTTCGACCCATCTATGGCCTGCATTAGAATCGCTGGCCCGGTTCTGTGATCAGGGAAGAAGTGATGTCATTTTCCTGGAAGGATTCGGTGAATTTTCGATCATATAAAGCGTTAACAAGATTTGACATCAGAGCTGCAGAAGACGCTGCGCCTCCTATAATAAATGCGTTCTTCCAGAAAGCCGCCTCGTTTTTTTCCCGCAGATACGGGTAACAGATTTTTAGAAAAGTTTCCCGTGGGCAGATTCTGGCAAGTGATGCGCCATCCGCTCCCGAAGATCGAAGGTTTTTATTTTTAGAGTCACAGATTGGAGATTTCGCAGCCAATGTGAGTTTTTCGTTCCCCGAGTCGGCGGCTGTGCTTGTTATCTGCCGACCGCGGAGAGCGGCGCAGGCTGGAGTCACGCCGGAGAAGTCGCCCCTCCAGCTGGCCAGAGCGGTAGAAAAGCAAAAGGTGGAGACGGACGTTTATTTTTAGTTACAGAAAAACGATCGGCGTGGCGGGTCTGACGCATTCGAGCTCGGCGTGAACAAAACATCACAAATGAGAAAGAACGCGACGCAAGAAAAGATGCCAAAAGAAATGCGGAATGATCCCCCCCCCAGAATTCCTAGCTTCATAGCGTTTGTTTGCCTTGACAGCGCCAGGACATGGGAAACCGTGCCAACCCCCCCCCCCCCCGACACCCCATCGCTAGACATGCGTTTGTTCCAAATCAAAGCTCGGACCGAATTTTCTTTACACGCGGTTCATACCTATGCAGTTGGCGTTTGATCCGTTTCAGCAGTGCTTTTTTTGCGCTGGGTTATTTTCCGCGCCTGCGTTTATGATGTTTTTTTTTTTCTCCAACTTGTTGCCGGGCAGATTAAAAAACAATACCGCATAAAAAACGCACAACATGCTTTCCTGCGGCGTCTCCATTGAAGTCTATAGTACCAAAAATGCATCATTTTTGCGTTGAAAAAAGTCCCTGAGCCCGGGTTCATACTGATGCGGTGCGGCACATCGCATGTGATTCGCACAGAAACCGTACGGCGAGGGGGGGGGGCGACTTGTCCAAAGTCCAAAGTCGCATGACAAATCGCATAAGTGTGAATGGAGCCTAAAGTGAAAATCTGCACAGGAACCGAATCGCATTTCTGTGCGATGCAGGACCCTTTTTTGGTCTGCACCAGAATCGGATTGCATGCGTGTTCACACCTATGCAATCCGATTCTGCACATCGCACCGCGTTTTGCAAACTGATTTTGTGGTGTCGTTAGCTTAACATACAAACCCGCAGCAATTCGTATGAATGAGGTGCGATTCTGATGTGGTGCGGAAATCGCACAGAAACCGGTGAAAATTCCGCACTGCATCAGGAAGGGGAAGGGGAAGGGGAAGGAAAGAGAAGGGGAAGGAAGGGGAAGGAAAGAGAAGGGGAAGGAAAGAGAAGGGGAAGGAAGGGGAAGGGGAAGGAAAGAGAAGGGGAAGGAAGGGGAAGGAAAGGGAAGAGGAAGAAAGGGGAAGGGGAAGGAAAGAGAAGGGGAAGGAAGGGGAAGGAAAGAGAAGGGGAAGGAAGGGGAAGGGGAAGGAAAGAGAAGGGGAAGGAAGGGGAAGGAAAGAGAAGGGGAAGGAAGGAGAAGGGGAAGGGGAAGGAAAGAGAAGGGGAAGGAAAGAGAAGGGGAAGGAAGGAGAAGGGGAAGGCGAAGGGGAAGGAAAGAGAAGAGGAAGGAAGGGGAAGGAAAGAGAAGGGGAAGGAAGGGGAAGGAAGAAGGAAGGGGAAGGGGAGAAGGAAGGGGAAGGGGAAGGAAAGAGAAGGGGAAGGAAAGGGGAAGGAGAAGGAAGGGGAAGGAAAGAGAAGGGGAAGGAAGGGGAAGGAGAAGGAAGGGGAAGGAAAGGGGAAGGGGAAGGGGAAGGAAAGAGATGGGGAAGGAAGGGGAAGGGGAAGGAAGGGGAAGGGGAAGGAAAGAGAAGGGGAAAGAAGGAGAAGGGGAAGGGGAAGGGAGGAAAGAGAAGGGGAAGGAAGGAGAAGGGGAAGGAAAGGGAAGGGGAAGGAAAGAGAAGAGGAAGGAAGGGGAGGGGAAGGAAGGGGAAGGGGAAGGAAGAGAAGGGGAAGGAAGGAGAAGGGGAAGGGGAAGGAAGGAGAAGGGGAAGGGGAAGGAAAGAGAAGGGGAAGGAAGGGGAAGGGGAAGGAAGGGGAAGGGGAAGGAAAGAGAAGGGGAAGGAAGGGGAAGGGGAAGGAGAAGGAAAGATAAGGGGAAGGAAAGGGGAAGGGCAAGGGGAAGGAAGGGGAAGGGAATGAAAGAAAAGAGAAGGGAAAGGAAGGGGAAGGAAGGGGAAGGGGAAGGAGAAGGAAAGAGAAGGGGAAGGAAAGGGAAGGGGAAGGGGAAGGAAGGGGAAGGGAAGGAAAGAGAAGGGGAAGGAAGGGGAAGGGTAAGGGGAAGGAAAGGGAAGGGGAGAAGGGGAAGGAAAGAGAAGGGAAACTAAGGGGAAGGAAGGGGAAGGAAAGAGAAGGGGAAGGAAGGGGAAGGAAAGAGAAGGGGAAGGAAGGGGAAGGGGAAGAAAAGGGAAGGGGAAAGGGAAGGGGAAGGAAGGGGAAGGGGAAGGAAAGAGAAGGGAAAGGAAGGGGAAGGGGAAGGAAGGAGAAGGGGAAGGAAAGAGAAGGGGAAGGAAGGGGAAGGGGAAAAAGAAGGAAAGGGAAGGGGAAGGAAGGGGAAGGAAAGAGAAGGGGAAGGGGAAGGGAGGGGAAGGGGAAGGAAAGGGAAGGAGAGGGAAGGGGAAGGGGAAGGAAGGGGAAGGGGAAGGAAAGGGAAGGAAGGGGAAGGAAAGAGAAGGGGAAGGAAGGGGAAGGGGAAGGAAAGAGAAGGGGAAGGGAAAGGTGAAGGGGAAGGGGAAGGAGAAGAAGGAAAGAGAAGGAGACAGAGATGGAGACGGAGATGGAGAAGGTTAAGAGAAGGAGAAGGTGAAGGAGAAGAAGGAAAGAGAAGGATAAGGGGAAGGAGACAGAGAAGGAGAAGGGGAAGGAGAAGGGGAAGGTGAAGGGGAAGGAGAAGGAGAAAAGAGAAGGAGACGGAGACAGAGAAGGGGATGAGAAGGAAAAGGAGACGGAGAAGGAGAAGGGGAAGCAGAAGGGGAAGGAGAAGAAGGAAAGAGAAGGAGAAGGAGAAGGGGAAGGAGACGAAGACGGAGAAGGAGAAGGGGAAGGGGAAGAGAAGGAGACGGAGAAGGAGAAGGGGAAGAGAAGGAGAAGGGGAAGGAGAAGAAGGAAAGAGATGGAGACGGAGAAGGGGAAGAGAAGAGGAAGGGGAAGGAGATGGAGAAGGAAAGGGAAGGAAAAGAGAAGAGAAGGAGAAGGGAATTGAAGAAGAAATGCAGCCTCAACAGTGCTTCCTCAGCAGTGCCACACATCAATGCCGCCTATCAGTGCCCATCAGTGCTGCCCATTAATGCTGCTTATCAGTGCCCATCAGTGCCGCCTACCAATGCCGCTTATCAATGCCCATCAGTGCAGCCTCATCAGTGCCCATCAGTGCAGCCTCATCGGTGCCCATCAGTGCAGCCTTATCAGTGCCCATCAGTGCAACATCATCCGTGCCCAACAGTGAAGCATATCAGTGCCCATCAGTGCAGCCTCATCCATGCCCATCAGTGCAACATCATCCATGCCCATCAGTGCAGCCTCACTCGTGCCCATCGGTGAAGAAGAAAAATGACTTATTTGCTAAATTTCAGAAAAGAAACTAAGAAAACCTTTTTTTTTTTATTTTTGGTCTTTTTTTGTTTGTTTTGTAAAAAATCCCCCCCCCCCCAACTTGTGATGATTAAATACCACCAAAATAAAGCTCTATCTGTGTGAAATAAACAATAAAAATTTCATATGGGTACAGTGTTGCATGACCGCAGAATTGTCATTCAAAGTGTGACATCGTCATTCAGAGATTTGGATGTATCTGAATTCCGAATTCCAATAGTAACGAATTTCAACGAATCGGAAATATTGAAACGAAATTCGGCTGAAATTCAAATCGATTCGAACTCAAACACATATTCGAAAACAAATGCACATGTCCAAAGTAGACCTCATTAGAAGAGGAATAATACATTGAATCGATTCTCTGGGTCACTGAAGTGGGGGGGGGGGAGGCGTCGGGGGAGGCAGCTGGAATGTCATCCATGGAAGAGTAACATTGTGATTTTTAGGACGACAATTGTTAGGAGTGGCAATTATCACCGACAGATGGACAGAAATGGCGCGCTCCGACACGCATGGTGGTAACAAGATCAATGTTCCATTTAACACGGGGATCAGGGCTGCTTAAGACGCCGCGAATATTTCACGCTTTTCGGGCCGTCCGACCTGCCGGATAAATGTAATTCTCCGGCCAGAAATAAAACAACGTGGCTTCTTCCACTAAACGCACGTTACCGTCAGGGAATGTCCCCGCTCAGACCATGGCGTCACGCAGCAGAGTCTTCCTAGAACACGAGGTATCTCAATGTATCTCAATGTATCGCTTCCATCAGGCATCCCAAAAAATTAAGACTTTATTCCTTATTTTCAGGGAGGAGCTAAGCTGCCCCGGGTTGGGTTTGGGGGCGTGGTTCGGCAGACTTTAAAAAAAAAAACACCAAAATTTTTTTCCTAACACAGACCGTCGTTGCTGTTATGTCACTATGGACTCCCCCTGTCAGCTTATGCTGCTGGCCCTTCATTTGGAAAGTTTAGTTAGACAATCCCACATGGGTGTGGCCCCTTACCCACTTCAGCTCTGGAAAATTTTACCCCCTTCATGACCAGGCCCTTTTTTTTCCTGACACAGACCGTCATTGCTGTTATGTTATTATGGAGTCCCCCTGTCAGCTTATGCTGCTGGTCTTTTATTTGGAAAGTTTAGTTAGACAATCCCACATGAGTGGGCCCCTTACCCACTTCGGTTCTGGAAGATTTTATCCCCTTCGTGGCCAGGCCTTTTTTTTTTAACAGGCCTTCGTTGCTGTTATGTCACTATGGAGTTCCCCTTTCAGCTTATGCTGCTGGCCCTTTATTTGGAAAGTTTAGTTAGACAATCCCACATGGTTTTGGCCCATTTCTCACTATGTTACCCACTTCGGCTCTGGAAGATTTTTACCCCCTTCATGACCAGGCCTCTATGCGGCCTCTCGGCGGCTAGGCCTTATTTTTTCTGACACAGACCGTCGTTGCTGTTATGTCACTATGGACTCCCCCTGTCAGCTTATGCTGCTGGCCCCTTATTTGGAAAGTTTAGTTAGACAATCCCACATGGGTGTGGCCCCTTACCCACTTCAGCTCTGGAAAATTTTACCCCCTTCATGATTCTCCTGGCTCTCATCCCACCTGTCACAACGCTCTTTCAGCGTTACCTATAACACTACCACCTCCCCCTCACTCCCCCTCTCTGTTGGGGTCCCTCAAGGCTCTGTCCTCGGGCCCCTTCTCTTCTCCATCTACACCTCCTCCCTTGGCCAACTCATACACTCTCACGGCTTCAACTACCATCTCTATGCCGATGACACACAAATCTATCTCTCAACCCCCCACCTCACCCCCTCAGTCTCCACCCGTATCACCCACCTACTGAGCGACATATCTGACTGGATGTCGCTCCACTTCCTTAAACTGAACCTCTCCAAAGCCGAGTTTCTTGTCTTCCCCCCAGCCTGGACCCCACCCCCCATTGACTTCTCCATCACATCCAACAACGCCACCATCAAACCCGCCCTGCAGGCCAGAGTACTTTGTGTCATTCTGGACTCCAACCTATCCTTCCAGCCCCAAGTCCAATCTTTAACAAACTCATGCAGACTCCACCTCTGCAACATGCAGACTCCGCCTCCGCAACATGCAGACTCCGCCACCGCAACATCGCCAAAATACGCACATTCCTAACCCCAGAAACTACTAAACAGCTCATCCACTCCCTCATTATATCACGACTTGACTACTGCAACTCCCTCCTCACTGGCCTGCCTCGCCGCTGGCTATCCCCGCTTCAGTCCATCCTGAATACGGCTGCCAGACTCATTCACCTTTCCAACCGCTCCATCTCCGCTACCCCCCTCTGCCAATCCCTCCACTGGCCTCCACTCAGTGTCCTCCACCCCCCTCTGCCAATCCCTCCACTGGCCTCCACTCAGTGTCCTCCACCCCCCTCTGCCAATCCCTCCACTGGCCTCCACTCAGTGTCCTCCATCCCCCTCTGCCAATCCCTCCACTGCCCTCCACTCAGTGCCCTCCACCCCCCTCTGCCAATCCCTCCACTGGCCTCCACTCAGTGTCCTCCACCCCCCTCTGCCAATCCCTCCACTGGCTTCCGTTTGCGCAACGGATCAAATTCAAAATCCTAACACTGACGTACAAAGCCGTCCACCATACTGCCCCGAACTACATCACTGACCTAATATCCAAGTACCGCCCAACACGCACACTCCGCTCCTCACAAGACCTCCTTCTCTATAGTTCCCTGGTCTCCTCCTCCCATGCCCGCCTCCAGGACTTCTCCAGGGTGTCACCCATCCTCTGGAACTCCCTGCCCCAACCCATCAGATTATCACCTACTCTCCTCTCCTTTAGGCGCACCCTGAAAACCCACCTCTTCAGGGAAGCCTACCCCACCCCCTGCTAATTCCCGACCTCCTCCACTCTTCCTACCACTCCACCCCCCACAGCTTTTCCTCCTGTACCACTATCCCCCCCTCCTAGATTGTAAGCTCCAAGGAGCAGGGCCCTCGATCCCCTCATGTTTTGCATTGTATTGGTATTGTTCTGTCTCATGTTCTGTCTCCCTTTGTAATGTACAGCGCTGAGCCAACTATCGGCGCTTTATAATTACTGTATAATATTAATAATAATCAATGGTTCAGGCTGGTGGTGGTGATGACATGATGTGGTAGATCCATTATGCCTTGTATCAATGGTTCAGGCTGGTGGTGGTGGTGTCATGGTGTAGTGGATCCATCCTTCCTGGTATCAATGGTTCAGGCTGGTGGTGGTGATGACATGATGTGGTGGATCCATCCTGCCTTGTATCAATGGTTCAGGCTGGTGGTGGTGGTGTCATGGTGTGGTGGATCCATCCTGCCTTGTATCAATGGTTCAGGCTAGTGGTGTCATGGTGTGGTGGATCCATCCTGCCTTGTATCCATGGTTCAGTCTGGTACTGGTGGTGTCATGGTGTGGTGGATCCATCCTGCCTTGTATCAATGGTTCAGGCTGGTGGTGGTGGTGTCATGGTGTGGTGGATCCATCATGCCTTGTATCAATGGTTCAGGCTGGTGGTGGTGGTGTAATGGTGTGGTGGATCCATCATGCCTTGTATCAACTATCCAGGCTGATGGTGTCATGGTGTGGGGGAGATTTTCTTGGCACTAGCAAGGTGGACCTAATAAAGTGAGTGTATTTCATTTTCTATATCCCTGCAACTGGAACTATTATAAATCTAACTAAGGCGGTAACACGTGCCTGGATCTTGCGTATGATTCATGAAGGCTCTTATTTCATATTCATCTGATTACACGGCATATGGGATTCATTTGTATTCATAAGGAGAAGCACATGGCACTCAGCGCAGCAATTATAATATACCATTCCTCGGATGGACTATGATTCATGGTGCTCTATGTCCCTTCTGTAGCAGGATTGATGCAAATTACTTCAGTTCATGTCGGACATCTATGGACACGGACACTTCTGGATATTATACTTTATAGATATCCTGTATATAAATGAACAGACCCGGCCAACAGATTTCTCTGCTTTCATTTATACAGAAAGGATCTTTTATGTCTGACTATGCTCAATCAAGTGGCTTGTTATGCGTAGATTGCTTGCTACTTGTACATAAAACTCTATTAAAAATATACAAAACGGCAAAGTCACGGCGAGTGCACATGACTGAAGTATTGCTGATGTTGCGGCTGCCATGAAACCTTACCATAACCCGTGTACCATTCACTGGAATAAAAATGACACAAACACTTCACTTGGATTTCAAAAGTGGCCATAGCAACCCTATCATCAAAAACTTCCCTACTGGCCCATGTATATAAACGGCCAGACGGTGGCAGTGCGGGGTCGGGTGGGTGTTTATAAACGGCCTCCCCGTCCCCTGCTTGTGCGCACTCCCCGGGAGCGTGCAGCACCGCAATCCGGTGCCTGCTGTGTCCTCCGGAGACAGTGGAACTCCGATCGTCGGACTGGGGACCTCTGTGTGAGGTCCCAATCATGTGATCACCGATTGACCAATCAGTGATCACATGCAGAGTAGTAAGCAAGATGTCACTTCTGACATCATTGCTTACTACGTGTGAAATCTGTGAATGATCACCGAGGTCACATGGTACAGGGCCATTCACAACAGCCCTGTACCATGTGACAAGCTGTGACCAATCACAGCTCACACAGTATTTCTCAATGGCTGCAGGAATACAGAGAGAAGGAGAAATGATTGCTTTTACAGCCTTTATTGGCGTAAAAGTAATCAGTGTAAAAAAGAAAAAAATCTTCATCACCCCCCACAAGTAGTACAGTGTCACGGTGACACTGTGTGATGGTGACACTGTACTGCTAGGGTGACAGTACGTAAAATAAAAAAAAAAACAAATAACAATATAAAAAAATAAAATAAAAATGTAAAAAGAAATGTTTAAAAATTATAATTTTTGGTTATAAACTAATTTGGGTTATTTTCTGTTTTACTAAAAAGATAACGGAATACATTTTGGCTGAGATTTATGATAAAATATTATTTATTTGCAAAACTTTATAAGAAAAACACTTTTTTTTTCAAAATTTTTGGACTTTTTCATTTACATAGCAAAAAAAAATAAAAATCCCAGCGGTGATTAAATACCACCAAAATAAAGCTTTATCTGTCTCAAAAAATGCTAAATAATTCACATGGGTACAGTGTTGCATGACCGCGCAATTGTCATTCAAAGTGTGATAGCGCTGAAAGCTGAAAATTGGCCTGGGGGGGGGGGGGGGGGAAGTGTCCGGACTGGAAGGGGGGGGAAAGTGTCCGGACAGGAAGGGGGGTGAAAGTGTCCAGACTGGAAGGGGGGAAAGTGTCCAGACTGGAAGGGGGTGAATGTGTCCGGACTGGAAGGGGGGAAAGTGTCCGGACTGGAAGGGGGTGAAAGTGTCCGGACTGGAAGGGGGTGAAAGTGTCCAGACTGGAAGGGGGTGAAAGTGTCCGGACTGGAAGGGGGGAAAGTGTCCGGACTGGAAGGGGGGGAAAGTGTCCGGACTGGAAGGGGGGGAAAGTGTCCGGACTGGAAGGGGGGAAAGTGTCCGGACTGGAAGGGGGGGAAAGTGTCCGGACTGGAAGGGGGGGAAAGTGTCCGGACTGGAAGGGGGGGAAAGTGTCCGGACTGGAAGGTGGGAAAGTGTCCGGACTGGAAGGTGGGAAAGTGTTCGGACTGGAAGGGGGGGAAAGTGTCCGGACTGGAAGGGGGGAAAGTGTCCGGACTGGAAGGGGGGAAAGTGTCCGGACTGGAAGGGGGGGAAAGTGTCCGGACTGGAAGGGGGGGAAAGTGTCCGGACTGGAAGGGGGGGAAAGTGTCCGGACTGGAAGGGGGGGAAAGTGTCCGGACCGGAAGTGGTTAACAAACCGTAAATGAACATAGTCAATTTTAATACCAAATTCTTACAACAATCTTTACAGCAATAAAACTGACCCTCTCCTTTTGTCTCAGGTTCATGAAGCCCCCCCTTTTTCACTACCGCATCGGCTGCATCATGCACTACATTCCTATTCCGGCCCCTAGCCACAATTACAC
Organism: Staurois parvus; assembly: GCF_062004578.1. Classification (NCBI taxonomy): domain Eukaryota; kingdom Metazoa; phylum Chordata; class Amphibia; order Anura; family Ranidae; genus Staurois; species Staurois parvus. Next base: position 49,003 of record NW_028319402.1, read on the forward strand.
CGGCTCAGGGACAAATTGTTGACCCTTCTGACACCCGATGCAGTCCGATGACCGATAGCCCCAAATGATGTCACTTCAATAGGGAAGGTATACCCATACCGAGATGGGCCCTACCCATTGCACTCCACATACTGTTTTCACCCTGCCCCCTGCTATGACAACAAAAGTCCATCCCCACTGAGAAACCCGCAGCCCACAGCACCATGAACAAGTCCTCGGGGAAAAAACCTAACTCCACCAGGACCCTCAAGGCCCCCATACCAAATGATGGGAACCAAAGAAAAAAGGACAACATGAAAGGACGGGAGGGCAAGTGTCTTCTCCACAGACCAGGCTCCCACTGACCCTCAAGGAACTCCTACCTTCTACCAAGCCACAGCTGCCACTCCCAACTGCACCCTGACCCACCAATAAGGTAAGTCTTACCATCCCTTTAAATTGACCAATGAAAAAGTCTGCCTCTAGCCTTCCCAGCCAACTCAGTCATGCAGGCCCTACACTTTTGCAGTTCCTGGCCCTTTCTTTATTTAGGTGATGTTGGACATCTATGGACACATTTTGAGTTCATGGGATGTTGAGTGCTCTACACATTGTGTGCGGAGACTGCCAGCGGATTACTGTTGTTCCATTAGTATGGAAAAATCATTTATATTTAGTTACATCTTTAGCCAGTGAAGTGGCTGTTCATATATTGAAAGGGAACTGCTATCTGTCCCAAGGTGTCATTGAGGGATACAAATTGACTAACTTACGTCTTGTTCAGACCATAATGGACCATCATTTGGTCACGCACTTCACCTTTTCCAGAAAATATCCTATGCAGTCAGAGGTCCCCAGTGGATATTAAAAAAACAAAACAAAACTGTGCAGCTTTGTAAAATGTTGGAAAATTGTATTTCCATACCTGTAGGCCATTTGGGTCCCCTCAGAAGCCTGGCCTGAAAACTCGCAGCTTGCAACCCCCATGTCCTGGCTTGTTGCTAGGACATGAAAGCTGTTGGATGTATACTTTCAGCATTGATTGAAAACCAATTGGTTTCGGGTTCTATCAATAAGCCCGGACATGGGGGTTGCTAACTGGAAGTTACCAGGGCAGGCTTCTGAGGGCCCCAAATAGCCTACAGGCATGACAATTATATTATTGAACATTTTACAAAGCTGCACGTTGTTCAATATCTACTGGGGCCCCTTGATAGAATAGGCCATTTTATGGACAAGGGAATAGCGTTTAAGAAGAATATGAGAAATATATATTAGTCAAAAAAATGAAAGGAAGACTTTGTAATCAGAGTCTAGCATCAAGTTCATGACAGTCCCGGGATATTGATCTGCTCAGGGAAGTCGCAGAGGGGGTTGGTCATCAGTTTCAGCTGCTTTGGTGTTAATTAAATGAACAATAGGTGCACTAGATGGGCAACAAGGAGACGACCCCCAAAACAGGAATGGTTTTACAGGTGGAGGCCACTGACATTTTTTTCCCTACTCATCTTTTCTGACTGTTTTTCACTCGTTTTTCATTTGGCTCGGGTCAGTGTCACTACTGGTAGGATGAGGCCATACCTGGACCCTACAGAGGTGGCACAGGCAGTCCAACTCCTCCAGGATGGCACATCAATACATGCCATTGCTAGGAGGTTTGCTGTGTCTCCCAGCACAGTCTCAAGAGCATGGAGGAGATTCCAGGAGACAGGCAGTTACTCTAGGAGAGCTGGACAGGGCCATAGAAGGTCCTTAACCCTCTCGCAGGACCGGTATCTGCTCCTTTGTGCAAGGAGGAACAGGATGAGCCCTGCCAGAGCCCTACAAAATGACCTCCAGCAGGCCACTGGTGTGAATGTCTCTGACCAAACAATCAGAAACAGACTTCATGAGGGTGGCCTGAGGGCCCGACGTCCTCTAATGGGCCCTGTGGTCACTGCCCGGCACCATAGAGCTGGATTGGCATTTGCCATTGAACACCAGAATTGGCGGGTCCACCACTGGCACCCTGTGCTTTTCACAGATGAGAGCAGGTTCCCCCTGAGCACATGTGACAGACGTGAAAGGGTCTGGAGAAGCCATTATCGGTCCAATCTGTGGTCAGGTGGCCATAAGGCGTGGCTTTTATTTCACCGTGTCTGGTTTATACATTATAGCACCTATTCACACATGCTCTTTTTTTTCACAGTAGAGCCTTCTTAAAGCTTTGATTTTTTTTCTGACCTTTGAAGATGTTTTGTGAAATTAACTATGAATGAAACTCATCCCTCATCCATATTGTTGAAGATCTTTTCTAGGTCTGCGATGACCGTAGCTCTGATTTCATCCTTGACACCATCGATCGGCATCCTGTGCGTGGACAATGGGTTGGATTGTGACGAATGAAGGTTGCTTTAATGTTCTTTCCTAGAATCCCGTTTTCAGTACAGCATGGCTGCAGTGGTGTACTTAGGTTTTGTGCTGACCTAGGCAACACAAAAAGTTGCCCCCCCGACCCTTCAGAAAGAGCCTGACATTGACCAAGAACACCCCTGCCCACCACCCGAGGCTTTCACTACCACTGCCCCCCCATACACCAGCCACCATCCCCCATGGCAAGAGAAAAAGACACTCACCTTCACAGCTCCGGACATCAACAGGAATGAGAGTCGGGCTGTGCATACAATGTCATGAAACCCACAACATCTCGCAGAACCCACCAGTTTCCCATGCCTTCTTCCATCCCTTCTTCCAAGGGGCAGTGCTGCCCCCCCTGAAAAATGCTAGCCTAGGCAATTGCCTTGTTTGCCTTGTGGTAAATAGACCCCTGCATGACTGTCTTGCTGCCAGGGCCGTGGATAAGGAGGCACCACCAGTCCTCCTGTATGGGGCCCAGGCCAGCATGAGGGCCCAGGCAGCTGGGTGAATGGGATGTGGGCAGGGAGGGTGATCGGCACGGGTGGGACAATTACATAGTTACATACTCTGGCTGAAAAAAGACAAAAGTCCATCCAGTTCAACCATTAAAAAAGAAAAAAAAAAAAGTTATACTCCTACACCTACAGTTGATCCAGAGGAAGACGAAAACCCCAGCAAAGCACGATCCAATCTGCTCCTGCAGGGAAAAAAGATTCCTTCCTGATCCCCCGAGAGGCAATCGGATATTCCCTGGATCAGCTTTCCCTATAAATGTTATATCCAGTTATATTCTGTGTATCCAAGAAAGAATCCAGGACTTTCCTACAGCAATCCACTGAGCTGGCCACACCCACCTCTGGAGGGAGTCTATTCCACATTCTCACAGCTCTCACTGTGAAGAAACCTTTCCGTGTTTCCTTCTCTGTTCTTGCATTGCACTGCATAATCTTATTGATGTTCTGATGTACAGTTGTGCTCAGAAGTCTCCCTCCTCTGGCAGAAATGGTGAAATTTTGGCAATGATTATATAAATCTGACCAATCGTGCCAAAAAACTGTCTTTTATTGAAGGATAGCAATGATATGACGCCATTTATGATCACAGAGTTGTTTGGCTCTTAAATCCTAATGATACCAGAAATCCCCCAAATGACCCGGATCAAAAGTTTCCACCCCCGGATCAAAAGTCTCCGCCCCGGATCAGCAGTCTCCAACCCCAGATCAGAAGTCTCCTCCACCCCCGGATCAGAAGTCTCAGCCCCAGATCAGAAGTCTCCGCCCCTGGATCAGAAGTCTCCACCCCCAGATCAGAAGTCTCCTCCGCCCCTGGATCAGAAGTCTCCACAACCAGATCAGAAGTCTCCATCTCCGGATCAGAAGTCTCCGCCCCCGGATCAGAAGTCTCCATCTCCATATTAGAAGTCTCTGCCTCCGGATCAGAAGTCTCCGCCCCCGGATCAGAAGTTTTCGCCCCCGGATCAGAAGTCTCCACAGCCGGATCAGAAGTCTCCACCCCCGGATTAGAAGTCTCCCTCCCCTGGATCAGTAGTCTACCTCCTCTGGATCAGAAGTCTCCACCCCCCAGATCAGAAGTCTCCGCCCCCTGGATCAGAAGTCTCCACAGCCGGATCAGAAGTCTCCACCCCCGGATTAGAAGTCTCCCTCCCCTGGATCAGAAGTCTCCACCCCCGGATTAGAAGTCTCCCTCCCCTGGATCAGAAGTCTACTCCTCTGGATCAGAAGTCTCCCTCCCCTGGAATGTTCGTCCTTGGTACAGACAAACAAGGTGACACACACAGGGTACAATGGCAATTAAAAGATTTCCCACATCTGTGATTTTTTAAATTGCAATCAGTGTATAAATAGTCAATGAGTTTGTTCGCTCTCACTTGGATGCACTGAGCAGGCTAGATACTGTGCCATGGGGAGCAGAACTGTCAAAAGACCTGCGTAACAAGGTAATGGAACTTTATATAGATGGAAAAGGATATAAGAGGATATCCAAAGCCTTGAATATGCCAGTCAGTGCTGTTCGATCATTTATTAAGAAGTGCAAAATTCGAGGCTCCCTTGATACCAAACCAAGGTCAGGGAACCAAGAAAGATTGCAGCCATAACCGCCAGAAGAATTGTTCGGGACACAAAGATAACCCCCCACAGGTCACCTCGGGAGAAATACAGGCTGCTCTTGAAAAAAAAGACTGGTTGTTTCATGGAGCACAATACAACGATACTTGAACACAATGAGCTGCATGGTGGAGTTGTGAGAAAGAACCCTTTACTGCATCAATGACACAAAAAAGTCCGGTTACAATATACCTGACAACACCTTGACACGCCTCACCGATTCTGGCACATTGTAATCTGGAGTGACGAGACCAAAATAGAGCTTTATGGTTACAACTAGAGATGAGCGAAGAAATGAAAAATTCGATTCGGCTGATTCGGCGAATTCCAGTGTGAAATTCGATTCGATGCGAATTTCTCCGCTACGAAGATGACTTATTTAAAGGGTTTCTAGGCTTCAGAGAGCCTTTAAATTAGTGCAGAACACTGTACCTTTAATTTAAATGCCCTTGGAGATGAGGAAGGAGAAGGAGAAGGAGAAGGATGAGAAGAAGGAGAAGGAGAAGGATGAGAAGAAGGAGAAGGAGAAGGATGAGAAGAAGGAGAAGGATGAGAAGAAGGAGAAGGATGAGAAGAAGGAGAAGGAGAAGGATGAGAAGAAGGAGAAGGAGAAGGATGAGAAGAAGGAGAAGGAGAAGGATGAGAAGAAGGAGAAGGATGAGAAGAAGGAGAAGGATGAGAAGGAGAAGGATGAGAAGGAGAAGGATGAGAAGAAGAAGGCTGAGAATAAGGAGAAGGATGAGAAGAAGGAGAAGGAGAAGGATGAGAAGAAGGAGAAGGATGAGAAGAAGGAGAAGGAGAAGGATGAGAAGAAAGAGAAGGATGAGAAGGAGAAGGATGAGAAGAAGAAGGATGAGAAGAAGAAGGATGAGAAGAACGAAAAGGATGAGAAGAAGAAGGATGAGAAGAAGGAGAAGGATGAGAAGAAGGAGAATGATGAGAAGAAGGAGAAGGATGATAAGAAGGAGAAGGAAGAGAAGAAGGAGAAGGAGAAGGATGAGAAGAAGGAGAAGGATGAGAAGAAGGAGAAGGATGAGAAGAAGGAGAAGGATGAGAAGAAGGAGAAGGATGAGAAGAAGGAGAAGGAGAAGGATGAGAAGAAGGAGAAGGATGAGAAGAAGAAGGATGAGAAGAAGGATGAGAAGAAGGAGGAGAAGGATGAGAAGAAGAAGGATGAGAAGAAGGAGAAGGATGAGAAGAAGGAGAAGGAAGAGAAGAAGGAGAAGGAGAAGGATGAGAAGGAGAAGGATGAGAAGAAGGAGAAGGATGAGAAGAAGGAGAAGGATGAGAAGAAGGAGAAGGAGAAGGATGAGAAGAAGGAGAAGGATGAGAAGAAGAAGGATGAGAAGAAGGATGAGAAGGATGAGAAGAAGGAGAAGGATGAGAAGAAGGAGAATGATGAGAAGAAGGAGAAGAAGGAGAAGGATGAGAAGAAGGAGAAGGATGAGAAGAAGGAGAAGGATGAGAAGGAGAAGGAGAAGGATGAGAAGAAGGAGAAGGAGAAGGATGAGAAGAAGGAGAAAGATGAGAAGAAGGAGAAGGATGAGAAGGAGAAGGAGAAGGATGAGAAGGAGAAGGATGAGAAGAAGGAGAAGGAGAAGGATGAGAAGAAGGAGAAGGATGAGAAGAAGGAGAAGGATGAGAAGAAGGATGAGCAGAAGGAGAAGGATGAGAAGAAGGAGAAGGATGAGAAGAAGGAGAAGGATGAGAAGAAGGATGAGAAGAAGGATGAGAAGAAGGAGAAGGATGAGAAGAAGGACAGTTCTGTGACAGTTTCTGTCTATTTCTGACAGTTCTGGGACATTCACTCCATACAGCGGTTTCAACCGCTGTATGGAGGGAATGTCATAGAACTGTCAGAAATAGACTATTAATGACAGTTCTGGGACTGTCCTTCCATGCAGCGGTTGAAACATTGTATGTATTTGTTTCCATAAATGGATCCATTTATGGAAACAAATACATACAATGTTTCAACCGCTGCATGGAAGGACAGTCCCAGAACTGTCATTAATAGTCTATTTCTGACAGTTCCATGACATTCCCTCCATACAGCGGTTAAAACAGCTGTATGCAGTGAATGTCCCAGAACTGTCATAAATAGTCTATTTCTGATAGATCTGGGACATTCACTCCATACAGCTATTTTAACCGCTGTATGGAGGGAATGTCATGGAACTGTCAGAAATAGACTATTAATGACAGTTCTGGGACTGTCCTTCCATGCAGCGGTTGAAACATTGTATGTATTTGTTTCCATAAATGGATCCATTTATGGAAACAAATACATACAATGTTTCAACCGCTGCATTGAAGGACAGTCCCAGAACTGTCATTAATAGTCTATTTCTGACAGTTCCATGACATTCCCTCCATACAGCGGTTAAAACAGCTGTATGCAGTGAATGTCCCAGAACTGTCATAAATAGTCTATTTCTGATAGATCTGGGACATTCACTCCATACAGCTATTTTAACCGCTGTATGGAGGGAATGTCATGGAACTGTCAGAAATAGACTATTAATGACAGTTCTGGGACTGTCCTTCCATGCAGCGGTTGAAACATTGTATGTATTTGTTTCCATAAATGGATCCATTTATGGAAACAAATACATACAATGTTTCAACCGCTGCATTGAAGGACAGTCCCACAACTGTCATTAATAGTCTATTTCTGACAGTTCCATGACATTCCCTCCATACAGCGGTTAAAACAGCTGTATGCAGTGAATGTCCCAGAACTGTCATAAATAGTCTATTTCTGACAGTTCTGGGACATTCACTCCATACAGCGGTTTCCGGCAAAAAGTGTATGTGCAGAGTTCCTCTATTCTGCAGATACACTTAGAGGAGCTCTGCAGATACACTTAGAGGAGCTCTGCACATACACTTTTTTCCGGTTTGGAATTATTCTTATTTTCATCCTACTTCTTCTTCTTCTTCTTCATCCTCATCCTCATCCTCTTCTTCTTCTGAGGATGAGGATGAAGAAGAAGAAGAAGAAGAAGAAGTAGGATGAAAATAAGATTAATTCCAAGCCGGCAAAAAGTGTATGTGCAGAGCTCCTCTAAGTGTATCTGCAGAGCTCCTCTAAGTGTATCTGCAGAATAGAGGAACTCTGCACATACACTTTTTGCTGGCTTGGAATTATTCTTCTTTTCATCCTACTTCTTCTTCTTCTTCTTCTTCTTCATCCTCATCCTCAGAAGAAGAGGATGAGGATGAGGATGAGGATGAGGAAGAAGAAGAAGAATGAAAAGAAGAATAATTCCAAGCCGGCAAAAAGTGTATGTGCAGAGTTCCTCTATTTCTGACAGTTCTCTCACAGCTTCTTCACATGTACAGCGGTTGAAATATCTGTATCCTAAATGGAAACTAATAGATACAAATTGTATCTATTAGTTTCCATTTAGGATACAGATGTTTCAACCGCTGTACATGTGAAGAAGCTGTGAGAGAACTGTCAGAAATAGAGGAACTCTGCACATACACTTTTTGCCGGCTTGGAATTATTCTTCTTTTCATCCTACTTCTTCTTCTTCTTCTTCTTCTTCTTCTTCTTCTTCTTCTTCTTCATCCTCATCCTCATCCTCTTCTTCTGAGGATGAAGAAGAAGAAGAAGTAGGATGAAAAGAAGAATAATTCCAAGCCGGCAAAAAGTGTATGTGCAGAGTTCCTCTATTTCTGACAGTTCTCTCACAACTTCTTCACATGTACAGTGGTTGAAACATCTGTATCCTAAATGTAAACTAATAGATACAATGTTTCAACCGCTAAACATGTGTTCCTTCTGTCAGAGAACTGTCAGAAATAGCGGAGCTCACTGCAGGGACACTTTTGCCGGCTGATCGGGAAATGTTCGATTCGCGCACCCGAAGTAGGCAAAATTTCGGTTTCGACACGAATCGAATATTTCCTGAAATTCGACTCGAATTCCGGTTCGCCTAGTTCGATTCGCTCATCTCTAGTTACAACCATGAGGCTATGTTTGGAGAGGGGTCAATAACAACAAGAATTCAATCCCTACTGTGAAGAATGGTGGTGGCTCACTGATGTTATGGGGGGAAAGCTCTAAAGGCTCAGGGAATCTTGTGAAAATTGATTGCAAGATGAATGCAGCGTGTTATCAGAAAATACTGGCAGACAGTTTGCATTTTTGTTGACGAAAGCTGTGCATGGGACACGCCTCAGATACACCCCCCCCACCACTCTGATCACATGCCTCAGATACCCCTACCCTGATTATACCCCCAGATATCCCCCACCCACACTCTGATCACAATCCCAGATACCCTCCATTCTGATCACACGCCTCAGATATCCCTACCCTGATTATACCCCCAGATACCTCCCACTCTGATCTCTCCACTCTGATCACACCCCGTAGGTACCCCAACTCTGATCATACCCCCACCCTGTTTCCACCCCCAAATTCCCTCCACTCTGATTGTAACCCCAGATCCCCCACCAGATCTCTCCACTCTGATCACACCCCCTAGATACCCCAACTCTGATCATACCCCCACCCCGATCACACCCCCAAATTCCCTCCACTCTGATCATAACCCCAGATCCCCCACCAGATCTCTCCACCATGATCACACCCACCAGATCTCTCCACTCTGATCACACCCCCTAGATACCCCAACTCTGATCACACCCCCACCATGTTTCCACCCCCACATTCCCTCCACTCTGATCATAACCCCAGATCCCCCACCAGATCTCTCCACTCTGATCACACCACCAGTAACCCCCCCCCCATCACACACACAATCCCCCCCACTTCTCACCAGTTCTGCAGCACCAGGGATGGGAATGCTGACTAGTACAAAAGGAACAGCAGCAGCCCACGATCACTGGGATCTCACACACCGGGCTGTACTCAATAATGTCCTTAGATAATTGGATGCCTCCTTCCAATTTTCCCGACCAGATCCCAAAAAGAAAGACCCTCAGTCAGCTTCAGTGAATTTCAGCAGAAGAGGCCCCCCAACTAGCATAGGCTGGGATCTCCTCCTCTAGCAAAGACCCTTCTATTCCAAACCCCATGCTATTTATGCTCCCTCCCAGCCGCCATCTGTGCACCTCTCCCCAGGGATTGGCTGTTTTTAAAGGCTTTTTCTGGGTTGGTGTGGGTGGCTTGGTAACAGGACGTTTCATTTTGTGCTTTTAACCAGAGATGGGCTTTAAAATAGAGGTTGTGCTACCGGAATTCGCAAAGCCCACCAATGGCATTGCACAAGTACCTAAAGTGTTTCCTTCCCCGTCTTGCCACGGATTTGCCGGCTGTCGCACGCGATGCTCATTCTCAGTTCCCGAATCTTGAGGAAAGCGTCCAAATTCATTACTCTTCCCCCGAGCTCCCTCAGAAAACACCTCTGGTCTCCTCGCTTCATTCACACTCTATTCATCTCCCATTTGTACTGATAACATTTTATTATTCATTTTCCTTCTGACGCGGGTCTCGTGGTATTTCGTGACATTTGAGAATCCAGTAATAATCCTCGGCGTTCGCGTTGCGCACGGAAATAGGACAAATGGCTTAGAATCATTCCCAGACTTTTTTTTTTTTTCCCACCCTCTCTTTAGGGATAACGCTCAGGACTGCGTGCGCACGCCCGCCGTCGCCGTAGATTGAGAAATAGGTATTCTTTCCCCCTTGATAATTCTCGCAGAGATTATGAAAATACCAGTATGGATAAATATATGCTATTGAAAAAAATAAAGCATTAAGGACGTTTTAGGCAAACTCGAAGGGATTACCGGATATTACAACTGGAAAGGGTGGTATTTGCAGGATTACGGCAAATGGCACGGCAAAGCCTTACAATATTGCATCTAAATGTAAATCAATTGGCTGCCTGTTAAAGGAGTCTTCCATTATCGTGGCTTCAAGGGGAACTCCAGCCAGAGCTGGCAAGATTTGCAATCATTTCCAGTTGTGTCACTGCTGTGGTCTGCGTGCAGGGGCGGACTGACAACTCATGGGGCCCCCAGGCAATAGAGGATCATGGGACCCGTGTCCTCACCTTCAAACCACACCCAAAATAGCCTACGAAAGGTACCAGGGGCATCCCATGGGGCCCCCTACTGACCCCGGGCCCGAGTACCCGAATGGTCAGTCCGCCCCTGTCTGTGTGTAAGCAGCGGTCTTTCTGCAGCTGTCCAACATGACCCCTGCCCAGAACTAGAGCTTTCCCAACAGCTCATTCTCCCTGCTGGTATGAAGTGTTACCCTCCATGGAGAAAATGTAGCAGCAGAGGTTATGTCAAGGCTTGTTTTCAGTATAAAGGAAGGCCCGGAGTAAGAAGAAAGAAGACCTGAACAAAGGGCCGGCATGACAGGGGTTAAAGGGGGTTGGGAGAGACAGTCTCATTAGCATAAGGGGGAGTCTACATATTTTTAAGGAAGGAGTGGGGGGAGCTACAAGGGGTGGTCTTACAGGGTCTTACAGGGTGTGGCAGGGGTGGTCTTACAGGGTGTGGCAGGGGCAATCTTACAGGGTGTGGCAAGGGTGGTCTTACAGGGTGTGGCAGGGGCGATCTTACAGGGTGTGGCAGGGGTGGTCTTACAGGGTGTGGCAGGGGTGGTCTTACAGCATGTGGCAGGGGTGGTCTTATAGGGTGTGGCAGGGGCGGTCTTACAGGGTGTGGCAGGGGTGGTCTTACAGGGTGTGGCAGGGGTGGTCTTACAGGGTGTGGCAGGGGTGGTCTTACAGGATGTGGCAGGGGTGGTCTTACAGGGAGTGGCAGGGGGTTTTCAGTCTGAAGAGAGTTTTCACAGGGCAAACTTCCCTCCCGCCCGCCTGTTGTTTGATGGTTTGTCTTGGTGGTAGTTGAGCCATATTGGTGCTGAGGGACGTCCGGCGGGGTGCAAGGTCCTCGTTGGTTAATGTGGGCACAAGAAAAGGCACTTTGTGGGGACCCGTCTGGGGTATGGCTTCCAGTTGTGCTGGTGGGGATATCTGTGGTGGTGTCTCCGAGTCGGTGATGTTGTGGCTGGAGGCCTAGTTAAGCAGGACGCAGATATTAGTGTTCTTGATGCCTATCGGGACCTTTCAGGAACGTATGTTATACTGTGTTTTCTGGTATTTAAAATGTTATTTATTGACGGTTGTAATAAAAGGCCGTTTTTGAGCCATTAACTCCATTTTGTTGTCAGCGTGGTTACTTAGGTTAAGGATGGGGGGTAGGTATTGGTTTAGTGGGACTTTACAAGCCATCTTTGGTCCCCTGGTCATGGGCTTTTGCAGGTTCAGAGTCATTCAGTTCTGTCCAGTAGGGTGGCTATGTTACCATTCTGGATCTCCCTGGAGGATGATCACAGCCACCCTGCCATGTACACTCCCAGAGAGGTCTTCATCGATATCTTCCACTGCTGAGGTGTCATGCATAGATTGCACAGATTATGGCCAGTGTGCCCGTAATCATAGGACATGTAGCTTGGGTGGCACACAAATAGTGGGTGTGGTCAAATTGCACTAACAGTAGGAGGGTCCTAATGGGGCAATAAATATCAGGAGTACATTACATCCAGAGTTCAGGGGGGTTACACACAGAGTGCAGAGTTCAGGGGGGTTACACACATAGTGCAGAGTTCAGGGGGGTTACACACAGAGTCCAGAGTTCAGGGGTGCATTACGTACATAGTGCGGGTTTCAGGGGTGCGCTACACACAGAGTGCAGAGTTCAGGGGTGCATTACGTACATAGTGCGGGTTTCAGGGGTGCATTACGTACATAGTGCAGAGTTCAGGGGTGCATTACGTACATAGTGCAGAGTTCAGCGGTGCGCTACACACATAGTGCAGAGTTCAGGGGTGCATTACGTACATAGTGCAGAGTTCAGGGGTGCGCTACACACAGAGTGCAGAGTTCAGGGGTGTATTACGTACATAGTGCAGAGTTCAGGGGTGCATTACGTACATAGTGCAGAGTTCAGGGGTGCATTACGTACAGAGTGCAGAGTTCAGGGGTGCATTACGTACAGAGTGCAGAGTTCAGGGGTGCATTACGTACATAGTGCAGAGTTCAGGGGTGCATTACGTACATAGTGCAGACTTCAGGGGTGCATTACGTACATAGTGCAGAGTTCAGGGGTGCATTACGTACAGAGTGCAGAGTTCAGGGGTGTATTACGTACATAGTGCAGAGTTCAGGGGTGCGCTACACACAGAGTGCAGAGTTCAGGGGTGCATTACCTACATAGTGCAGAGTTCAGGGGTGCATTACGTACATAGTGCAGAGTTCAGGGGTGCATTACGTACAGAGTGCAGAGTTCAGGGGTGCATTACGTACAGAGTGCAGAGTTCAGGGGTGCATTACGTACAGAGTGCAGAGTTCAGGGGTGCATTACGTACATAGCGCAGAGTTCAGGGGTGCGCTACACACAGAGTGCAGAGTTCAGGGGTGCATTACGTACATAGTGCGGGTTTCAGGGGTGCATTACATACAGAGTGCAGAGTTCAGCCTTCTTCCACAACTGCTTACCTCTGCATCCCCCAATCACATCTCACTTCCAACCCTCTTCAGCTCTGACCTTTGCATGCAGCCCTCCATCCCCCACCACTACCTCCACTGCCCCCATCTTCTCTCTCGCTCCTTAAAGGCTCCACCATCTTCCTTATGTTGCTGTATTAGGCTGAAGCACCCAGCCAGATCTAGTATCCCCCCCGCTCACTGTCGATGGCTCCGCCCCTCTCACTTGCAGGGAGATCATCCAGTGGGGGCGTCGGTATCCGCACGGCACCCCGGTCATCTGAATCTCCCTTTTCCCCATCCTGGAGCTGCTCAGGACATCAGATCGGTGGGAGCCATTGGGAGACAAGCTGTCACTTGTAAACAGAAAAGCCAGGCTTCTGTGTTTACAAGTGATAGTGGGGAGCTGGGAGCGGGAAGCGGGGAGCCGGGAGTGGGGAGCAGGGAGTGGGGAGCAGGGAGCGGGGAGCGAGGAGCGGAGGGCTAGGAGTGGGGAGCGGGAAGCGAGGACTGGGGAGCGGGGAGCCAGGAGCCGGGAGTGGGGAGCCGGGAGTGGGGAGCAGGGAGCCAGGAGCAAGGAGCGGAGGGCTGGGAGTGGAGAAAAGCACTGGCTATAGACATAACAATGACCAGCATGGGTTCCTAGAGACTGGAAAGTTCTTCCAAAGGTTCCTCCATGATGTTGTGAAAGGATGCTCTGGCCAGTCCATTCACTTTCTAGGTGACTTGCTCTGTAATTTGTTCATTGTAACACTTGTTCAGCATGGGAGTTGATTGGACGGTTTGACGAAAGAAAAGACACTACTGGGTGCACTTCATTATATGGGTTAATGTAAGAATATGGCTTGTCACACGGGTATATATGACCTGGAAAGTGGCTGTTGATGTGCCAAGGTTAAAGTGATCGCAAAGGTACAATTGCTTTAAATATAACAAACATGTCACACTTACCTGATCTGTAATGGTTTTGCCCAAAGTATCCCTGATCCTCCTCTTCTGAGGTCCCCCACTGGCTCTTCCTCCCTTCTGAGTGCCCCATAGTAAAACAATTGCTAGGGGGGCACTTGTACTGAAATATGCAGAAACTGCCCATCATGCCCACTTTATGGGTTGGTCCCGCCCAGACCCAACTTATAAATATGCAGATACTGCCCATCATGCACACTTTATTGGTTGGTCCTGCTGAGACCCAACTTAGCAATATGCAGAAATTGTCCATCATGCCCACTTTACGGGATGGTTTTCACCCAGACCCAACCTATAAATATGCAGAAACTGCCCATCATGCACACTTTACGGGTTGGTCCTGCCGAGACCCAACTTAGCAATATGCAGAAAGTGCCCATCATGCACACTTTATTGGTTGGTCCCGCCCAGACCCAACCTATAAATATGCAGAAACTGCCAATCATGCACACTTTATGGGTTGGTCCTGCCGAGACCCAACTTAGCAATATGCAGAAAGTGCCCATCATGCACACTTTATTGGTTGGTCCCGCCCAGACCCAACTTATAAATATGCAGAAACTGCCCATCATGCACACTTTATGGGTTGGTCCCGCCCAGACCCAACTTATAAATATGCAGAAACTGCCCATCGTGCACACTTTACGGGTTCGTCCCGCCCAGACCCAACTTAGCAATATGCAGAAACTGCCCATCATGCCCACTTTATGGGTTGGTCCCGCCCTGACCCAACTTATAAATATACAGAATTCAAACCTCTGTGCTACCTTCCCAGAGCCTCAAATCCAGGTGGTCTCACATAACCATCTCTAGGAATCCAAACCTTTCTGACACCTACCCAGGGCCTCAATCCAGGAGGTCTCACACATACTACTCCATGGATTCAATCCTCTCTGACACCTTCTGTAAGGAAATATGTCTTGTCAACTGTCATCCATGTTGTATAATGCCTCCATTTCTACATGTGTGAACAGTTAGTTTTGTTTTTGTAACTTCTCTCTCGTTTCCTTAGACTAGTTTCATTTCTCTAAAAGGAACTACCTTATATGGTATCCCTCAATTATTTGCAGTTTCTGTTCTTCACGTAACTATATTGATAAGAATGGAATGTTTCATTGGTCATCCTGAGATTAAGCCACGCCTACTGAGTTCTGTATAACTGTTCTTGTCATGCATTAAACTTTCAGAGATTTAGCTTGCAGACTTCGGTGTCTGAGCTTTATTTCTACCAGGCCTGGTGGTGAAAATAACGAGGACAGGGGGCTACAGACATAGGTTGAATCCTTGCACCTTCTGAGTAGTGTCATTATTATTATCATTATACAGTATTTATATAGCGCCAAAGGGTTTGCTCAGTGCTGTACATACAATGAGACAAGACAGTAACAATACAATACACGAGGGGTTCGAGGGCCCTGCTCTTTCAAGTTTACAATCTAGGAGGGAGGGGGTAGTGGTACAGGAGGAAATGGCTGTGGGGGATGGAGTGGTGGGAGAAGTGGAGGAGATCAGTTGTTAGGTGAGGGTGGGGTAGGCTTCCCTGAAGAGATGGGTTTTCAGGGAGCGCCTGAAGCTGAGGAGGGTAGGTGAAAGTCTGATGAATTGGGGTAGGGAGTTCCAGAGGATGGGGGAAGTCCTGGAGAAGTCCTGCAGTCGGGCGTGGGAGGAGGAGACCAGGGAGCTAGAGAGTAGGAGGTCCTGTGAGGAGCAAAGGGCAAGGATAGGGTGGTATTTGGGTATCAGGTCAGTTAGGTGGTTTGGGGCGGCGTTGTGAATGGCTTTGTAGGTCAGAGTTAGCAGTTTGAATTTGATGCGTTGGGCAATCGGGAGGCAATGAAGGGATTGGCAGAGGGGGGTGGCAGATGTGGAGCGGTTGGTGAGGTGGATGAGTCTAGCCGCTGAGTTCAGGATAGACTGGAGTGGGGATAGCGTTTGTTTGGGTAGGCCGGTGAAGGATGGAGTTGCAGTAGTCCAGGCGTGAGATGATGAGGGAGTGAACGAGTTTAGTAGTGTCTGAGGTGAGGAATGTACATATCTTGGAGATGTTGCGGAGGTGGAGCCTGCATGACTTTGATAGTGATTGGACATGAGGTTGGAAGGAAAGGTTTGAGTCCAGGGTGACACCCAGGACTTTGGCGTGTGGGGTGGGATTGATGGTGGCGTTGCTAGTAGTGATGGAGAGGATGGGGGGGGGGCACAGGCTGGGGGGAAAACCAGGAGCTCGGTTTTGGATAGGTTTAACTTGAGGAAATGGAGCGACATCCAGTCTGATATGTCGTTCAAGAGGTGGGCGATGCGGGAGGAGAGTGAGGGGGTGAGGTGGGGGGTGGAGAGGTAAATTTGTGTGTCGTCAGCATAGAGGTGATAGTTGAAGCCCTGGGAGTGTATCAGTTTGCCAAGGGAGGAGGTGTAGATGCAGGAGAAGAGGAGGGGTCCGAGGACGGAGCCTTGGGGGACTCCTTAGTCCTTGGAATCCTTAGTCCAGGAGGTCTCAAACATACTACTCAAGGATTCCAATCCTTTCCAACATCTTCCTAGGGTCTTAATCCAGGAGCTCTCCCACAACTGTCTCTAGGAATCCAAACCTTTCTGACACCTTCCCAGGGCCTCAATCCAGGAGGTCTCACACATACTACTCCAGGGATTCAATCCTTTCCGACATCATCCTAGGGTCTTAATCCAGGAGCTCTCACACAACTGTCTCTAGGAATCCAAACCTTTCTGACACCGTCACAGGCCCTTAAATCAAGGAGGTCTCACATATACTACTCCAAGAATCCAATCCGCTCTGACACCTTTCCAGGACATCAGTCCAGGAGGTCTCACACATACTACTCCAAGAATCCAATCCGCTCTGACACCTTTCCAGGACATCAGTCCAGGAGGTCACACACACACACACTACTAAAGGGATCCAATCCTTTTAGACACCTTCTTAGGACCTTAATCCAGGAGCGCTCACACCACAAGTCTCCAGGATTTCAAACCTTTCTGACACCTTTGCAGGGCCTGAGGTTTTACACATACTGCCCCAGGGATTCAACCCTCCCTGACACCTTCTCAGGGCCCCAGTCCAGGAGGTCCCAAACAAACGTCTCTAGGAATCCAAACCTCTCTGACAGCTTCCCAGGACCTTAAATGTAGGAGGTCTCACACTAGGTAAGCTCTATTCTTTGCAGCCTTGAGGGCTGCTCATGGCCAATGCCAGCACAGAGAAGGGAGGATCTGAGGACATCAAGTGACTGGCCAGAAGAATACTGGAAGACCTAATTTACACGAACGAAAAATAAAAGATAAAACCAGCAATAGAAGTGACTGTCAGTATCTGTAACTAACTCTTGTTTGAGTATTTTGTTGATATTACATTGTTACTTTTTATTGCATTTTTTGAGAAAACCATCACCAGAGTCCTATTTATTATCAATCAGCTCATCTTATGAGTTTGCATCCATCAGAGACTCATTTTTTATCTCCAACATGTCTATAAAGCCATTTATTCCTTGGCCCCCCAACGTCTTAATATTTAACTACTCGCCTCTTCTCTCGCCTTTATCAGCATCAGGAACTTATCTGACAAACCGTCATAATACCCGACTGTTTCGCCTTTTCCCTGAAAGGGTGATATTTATCCGAGTTCATTAAATTCCTCCATTTTTGGCACCTTTCTAACATTTTACAATGCCGATGAATCATTCATAGCTCTGAAAATCTAGACGATCTTTTGGGACAATCAATACACAATTTGCCCGCGCATCACTTCTGCGGAATAAAACCCGTTGTCTGATCTGGAAAACAATATTGATGTTTTTGTTGCTGTTTAACGGGAAATGTTAAGTTGTTTCAAAGTTGGCACGGCTGAAACGGGGTTTTTTTTAATCTTTTGTTTAATTTTTACTCGTTGATGTTCTGAGATTTGAATGCGCTGAATATTTGTCACTCGAAATATGAACGGCTTCACTTTTTAGACAGCCTCCCGTACAATAGAGAATAAATAATTTAGAGTTTGCTTTCTTTCATTGCGAAGTTTTAGCTGGAAAATTGATGTTCTCCGCTCCAGGCTGCTGTTTATTCGGTAGACATTCGTATGTAACGTTTTGAAAATCTCTGGATTTTGAAATCTTTTTAAGGTTTGTTTCATGCTCTGTTGCCATCAGATTTAAAGCAGAGTTCCAGCCACCAATAACAAGAGAAATAGATAAAATAACAAAACCAAATTTTATTGCAATAACCTTCGATCCAGAGTATTCCAGCAGTACCTTTTTCTGCCACTAGATGCCCTCAGTTTGATGCTTGGTATCAGTCAACCCCTTTCTTCTGAGCCCAGGTCTTCCTAGATCCACCCCCCCAGCTTGGGACTGGATAATGAAAAGTGAACAAGCACAGTGATGAGCTCATCTCTCTGTCACTCTGCTCTCTCCTCCTATCACCATGCTTCTTGTCAGCACATGATTGGCTACTGTGCTGCTTCTTCCTCTTGCACTCAAGCCTTACTGTATGGGGACTGCAAAAGGCTGATACAAGATCAAACTGCTCATATTTATAAAGTACATTTAACTCTTTGTCGCCCTCCTATCTTTTTAAGGCCCTGATGCCCAACATATGACCCCCCAAGGCAAGGGGGTTAACACTTTTGCTGCCATGACCACCATTACGAGGGGTGTGAGGGGGGGTTAACACTTTCACTGCTATGACCACCAAAACAGGGGGATGGGGGGGGGGGGCTTACCACTTTTACTGCCGTAACAGGGGGACAAGGGGGCAGGGAATGGGGGTTAACACCTTCACTGCCATGACCACCAATACGGGGGTGGGGGGGGGGTTGGAGGGTTAACTTTTACTGCCATGACCATCAATGCAGGAAGGGGTGGATAGGGTGTCAGCTTTCACTGGCACTGACCATCAATGCAGGGGGGTGGGGTTAAATTTCATTGCCATTGACCACCAATGCAGGAAGGGGCAGATAGGGTGTTAACTTTCACTGCCATTGACCACCAATGCAGGGGGGGTGGATAGGGTGTTAACTTTCACTGGCACTGACCATCAGTGTGTCCTAATGTTAATAGTACTGTCACCAATGTTGGGGGCTATTATGGACGTCAGCAGTGCTAGGGACTGTTGTTACACTCACTGACACCAATGCTGGGGATATTGTACTCCAACTTTTTTAGCATGCAAAAATTGCAACAGGAGCAAAATAATTGGCTGTTATGGTGCGCTGCTATTATGTGACCCTCTGGAAGCCTTGGGCCCCGCACTTGAGGCCCACTATAATTTTCAGGTTGTAAGGGGAACAGAAAGACAGGAGACAGGCTCCCTGGTCATGCAATCGCTGTAATTGGCTTTTACAGAGGTCACATGATCAGGAGCTCCTCCCACTGGCTCCCAATCGTAACAGTGACCGGGAGCTGTCAGGGACAGCTTGGTCACTGTGCTGGGAGCGTGCAGTAGGCTTGCTCTCAGTACAGAACAGTGATGCCTTCTAATGTGTATGTGGCTACAGCCAGCGTTAAGGTCCACCCATCACGCTGACACATATGTGCGTTACGCCCATAAAAAGAGGATAAAGATATTTTAATGATAGCAGAGCTGCATCAATCGAGTCCTCCATACCTGCCTGGAGTTAAGCTTTAAAGAGGCCCTGTCACTTTGCCCATTCAGGGTAAGAGCCAGGTCAGACAAGGAAAGACTGGGAACCTTTGCCCTGGGGTTCAGGCACAAGCAATTAGGCATTTCATGGCAGAGACACATTTTTGTGAGCTAATGATAGCATTTCCATGGTGCCACAGTGATTGGTGGCCATGGGGAAAGGTGGGTGCTCCTAAAGTGCATGGATTATGGTGGCACACCTTCACATCAGCTTTCTTCCTGCTCTTGGTATTTGGTCACATTGCATCTCAGAATTACGAAGGACGTAGATACTGGAAGACTTACCTCTGCCAGGGAGAAGGTGGGCATACAATTCCCAACATAGTTACATAGTTAGACAAAAGTCCATCCAGTTCATGTGCCACTAACTGCTTGCCCCTCTCTAATCAATGTCTGAAGGGTGAAGGATCTCCGCTTAGGGTTTCCAGTCCAACATTTCTTATTGGCACTGGTCCGTGGGGGCAAATGCTTTCCTATCCACCAACCAAATCCTCCCCTGAAATCAAACCAGAACAAAATGACGTATACCTGAGATCTCCTCCCAGCCCAATCCCAGCATCTGTAGAATGCAGAACATTTTTTATTTAGGTATAACTGACTACATTAGATTCAAGGCTGCAGGTAATAACAGCCAGCGCCATTTTTAATATTGATTGGACCCTGGGCAAACATTTTCTTGGCCCCCCTTCCCCCCGGTTCAGGCATAGCAGCAATTCAGAACCCCGCCCTCTGCTTCGCCAACACTGGCTGCGGCCACCCTGCTATCTGAGCCAAGCCACTGCTTTCATTGGCCCTTTGAGCTGTCCATCTAACATTGGGCCACTGCCGATTGGGTAGAATGCTGTAAACTCTTAAGGTGGAGGCTGCATGTGTCGTGTCCGTACGTTGCGGACTGGAAGGCAAAAACTATTTGCAGGCTGCCTGGGCTCAAGGGGCAGCTGCTTTGGGCCCCCCCAACAGTGACCCGAGCCTGGGGAAGCTGCCCCTTTTTTCCCGCATTAAAGAAGGCCCTAATAACAGTAAATAGGTGGCTGATTTGCAATTTACCTCATATCTTTATAACATTTAGATTTCTTTACATACAGAATGGTAGTTTTAGCATTTTTGTATTTCTTTTTTAAATACAGTATTAGCTGGAATTCTCCTTTGGCCCTAAGAAAACATATAACAGACTTCTCTCCCTTCCCTCCCTCCTTGTCTCCCTGCAGATTTCAATCAGGGAAGTTTCTGTTTCCTCGATTTTATTAGGTGGACTTACAAGATTTTTTTTTTTTTTTTGCTGCCTTTGATTTCATTCTGCTTAGCCTGCTCCCATAGGGACCCCAGCGTTAACTATCTTCATCCAAAAACACTTCTAAGACAAGATTTTTTATTTTAATCTATGGGTATTTTTTTCCTGAAAACTTTATTGATTTATAGAGGCAGTGCTCTTAGTTAGATCTCAATTATTTATATCCAGGATTAAATATTCTTGTTGATCTTGTATAACATTGTCTTCCGAAGGGAGATTCACTATGTGTCACATCTCTGGAAGATAAATATTTGAGTAAAGACATGAGTTTTGTATTAGGAACTCTTCTGTGCTTCTTTTCCTGCCTTCTTCCCCTCTCTTCCGTCTGTCCTACATGCCCTTCTTCTCTTCCTTCCTTCCTTCCTTCCTTCCTTCCTTCCTTCCTTCCTTCCTTCCTTCCTTCCTTCCTTCCTTCCTCCCTTCCTTCTTCTCTTCCTTCCCTCTCTTCCTTCCTTCTTTCCTTCCTTCCTTCCTTCCTTCCTTCCTTCTTCTCTTCCTTCCCTCTCTTCCTTCCTTCCCTCCTTCCTTCCTTCCTTCCTCCCTTCCTCCCTGCCTTCCTTCCTTCTTCTCTTCCTTCCCTCTCTTCCTTCCTTCCTTCCCTCCTTCCTTCCTTCCTTCCTTCCTTCCTTCCTTCCTTCCTTCCTTCCTCCCTTCCTCCCTGCCTTCCTTCCTTCTTCTCTTCCTTCCCTCTCTTCCTTCCTTCCCTCCTTCCTTCCTTCCTTCCTTTCTCCCTTCCTCCCTGCCTTCCTTCCTTCTTCTCTTCCTTCCCTCTCTTCCTTCCTTCCTTCTTTCCTTCCTTCCTTCCTTCCTTCTTCTCTTCCTTCCCTCTCTTCCCTCCTTCCTTCCTTCCTTCCTTCCTTCCTTCCTTCCTTCCTTCCTCCCTTCCTCCCTTCCTTCCTTCCTTTTTCTCTTCCTTCCCTCTCTTCCTTCCTTCCTTTCCTCTCTTCCTTCCTTCCTTCCTTCCTTCCTCTCTTCCTTCTTCTCTTCCTTCCCTCTCTTCCTTCCTTCTTCCTTTCCTCCCTAACTTCCTCTCTTCCTTCCTTCCTTAGCGCTACTCCTGGAGGAATACTGTCCAGGTCCTCCCCAGTTACTTTGCCCCTCAGCATGACCACAGACATCTTTAACCCCCTTGTGGGACTTTCAAGACACCACACTCCAAGTATTAAATAAAAAAAGTTTAACATATTTTATTATATTATACAAGAAATTCATAACATCAAGAACGGCTTTCACCACGAGCTCTCAATGGTTGAAACAGACTTGTGATGCATCTCCGCTCGCCCGACGCATTTCATAGATAGAACACTCTTTCCTCAGGGGTTTCAAGGATATACAATCTAATTCAGGGAGCATTTATCACCAAGCAAAGCCGTAATAATAAAAACAAGTGATCATTGCCAACCCCCAGTCCCACCTAGATGGCCATGGATTCTCTGCTTGTAAACTCCCAGGTAGAGTCTATTGTGGAGTGAGTAGGTGGCCATTGAGGCCCAAAGATGTCAGCCCTGTCCGTATGGCCAACTTGGTCGTGAGGATTTCAAGGAGGTGAAAAATTGACCAAGCTAGGGAGATATCAATAGTCCATCGTGTCAGGTCAGCAGGAAAAAGATAATGCAGCATGGGGCCATTCACACATTTCTCCAATGACCAGTCTAGGGTTGTTGTTTCTATTTTTGGAGAACTAGGGATGAGGAAGATGAGTGGGATATTCCAAAAATAAGAACTACCGTACTATGTACATTGAGGACTTTATCTAATATTCAGAGCAAGCTATGTCGGAGCCCCAGAGCAGTGTCTCTTTAAGAAGTGGGTCAGATAGACAAAGCCCCTCAGAACACCAGCCGGTGTTCCCTTTGCTAGACCCACAACTGACTTCTTAGCACCAGAGGAGCTTAAACAGCACTCAGTCTCTAAGATCTTTTAGGGGTGTCTGTACTCACAAGGTCCAAAAGCAGCTGGTTGCCTTCCTCTGTGATTCCAGAGCAGATGTTCAGTAGATGACCCCTCAGTCAGCATAGTAGAAATTAGATCTCACCATTCAGGTCCATAGGTCACCCACCTGAGTCCGCATGGCAGTAGATGCATAAGAGGGCAACGTGCCCTCTCCCAGACTGGATCAGTCCTGGACAGGAAAGAACCCAGAGCCCCATGTGCTCACTGAATATATACAGTTACCCAGTATGCCATAGAGCCCCTCTCTCTGCGGTAAGCTGAGGCTGTATCATTATTCATTCTGCCAACTGCATAACTCCATATCTATCATCCAGAAACTTCTAAGGTTTCCTGGGTACAGAGAAAGCTGTAGGCAGACTGGCAGCAGCTGAGCACACAGAGCAGACTTAAACAAGTGATCACAGCCCACCAAGTACAATGAGCTAACTATACTTTTTCCTAACAAATAATTACAGCCACTCTGACAACTAAATTTACCTGTAGCACTTTGTTAGGAAAGCTAGGGGGAGCTAGTAGCCCGAATAACAGCCTGGTGCAATAGCCTGTGGGTCACATTTGGGTTAGGGCTGAGAGGCTCTGCAGATCATCTCTCTGAAATATCCCCTTGATCTAGAAACATAGAGAAGTCTTTACAACTCTGTGGGTGGGGGTGAGGAGGAGCTGGTCTGCACTCTTAGGGGATCGTCGCCAATCCCCAAGCAATAGGTTTGGCATGGGATCAGGACAGCCCCTAAGAGTGACTGAGCCTACTCAGTAGAGGGTAGAGTTTGGGTAGAAGATATGGGAGCTGGAGTGTGGATCCTGGGAGGGGGCCCAAGGAAGTGGCCTGCCTCCAGGGAAGACTTGAAGGAAGGAAAGCTGAACCTCACCGGCCACCTGAAAGAGGACCATGTGTGGAGCTAGGGAAGGAGCCAGCCCAGCGGAAGGCCTGAAGGCAGCTACCGACCTGCAGCTTGCAGAAGGACAGTGAGTAATTCTACGCCCCCTGGACTGGAGTAGGGGAGAGGGAATTTGGGCGAGAAACCTGACTAGCCCCCAGTTGGACTGTGCTTCAAAACAGCAGGTTCTAAGTCCCCTTGTCCAGGGATTCCTCCAAACAGTGAGGAGATCTATCTGGGGTTTGGGGTGGGACACCAGGATTGGCTGGAGAGCTCTCCAAAGAAAAGAATCCCTTCCGTGCACTTGTACATAGTTCCAGGAGGTTGTCCTCAGTTTAGTAGATCCTTGGGCATCCCATGTACCCCTCACCTCATCCCCATCCAAGTTCAAATTCCCTAATAAAATTCAAAAAAACAAGTTCATGGACTGTTTACTGTCTCTGGAGTGCAAGGCTGGAGGGAAATGCATTTTGCCTGGCTGTGCAGGACTATAAAAGGGCCAAAATTTTCAGAAATTCTTAAGGGGGTAGTGCTACATACCTACCAAAGACACAACTAATTCTATCTTTATAATTCCAGCATCTACCTAGGAGGGTGCTACACTTTCTAGGTCATTTCCTCTTTGCCTTTACTCCTTGCTCCCTCTTTGCTTTCCTTCCTATCTTTCTTTCCTCCTTCTGTCCTTCCTTGTGTAGCACTCCCCCCTTAGGAGTCGCTAAAAGATTTGGGTCCCACAGATATTCACAGAATCTTGCATTCAGAGTCACAAATCAGTCCTTGAGCTTTGGTTTTGTTGTTTTATTTGATAAACTGATAAACTGAGGACTACCTCCTGGAACTATTTACAAGCCTTCTGTGCAGCACAGTCTCTGTTGGAGAGCTAATCAGTATCTCCTTAGTATATCACACCTGACCTTAGATACATTTCTCCTCTTCGCCCAGCAATCTGGAGGTATCCCTGAGCAGGGGATCCGGTTCCTGTCACTTTAAGAGTTAAACAGTCACTGGTAGGTGGCTAATCTGGTTTTCCACCAGAGTGCTCCTCCTTCCCCTATCTGCCCAGGGGGTGTAGGTGTACTCACTCAGATCCTCTCCTGTGCCACTTGTGGGTTGATGGCTGCTACAAGGACTATCAGCTGGGCTGCTCCTTCCCTGCTATATAGGTGGTCCTATCTCAGGGGGACGGTGAGCTGTGAGCTTTCCTCTTTTCCAGCTCTAGGCCTGCAGGTAGGCCCCATCACACTGGGCCTCCTTGCAGTCTCCTTCCTTCAGCCTCACATCTTCCACCCGAACTCTCCCTCCAACTCTCTTGTTCCTGAGCAGACTCCAGCACTTTTAAGGGTTTTCAGCCCCTTGCCAAACTCCTGTTGGGGAATGGCTAGGACCCCACAAAAGTGCAGCCAGCCACTCCTCAGATCCACCCACTGCCTCTAAGGCCTTCCTCCAAAAGCCCTAGAGCAAGGGGAAATTCCAGAGGGGCTGGCCTGCAGAGCCTTTATGCCCTGACCACAGTTTGACTCCTCTCTGGCTATTACACCTGGGCTGCTGCTCAGCCCCTGTCTAACCATTGGAGTCTAGCTCCCCATAGCTAAACTACATTTGCTTGCTTTCCCTTCCATCCTATCCTTCCTTACCTTTACCTCCCTCCCTCTTTAGTCACCTTCTTTCATTTCCCTTTCTCCTTCATGTTTTTTTTCCTTTCTTCTTTCTTCCCTTCCATCCTTTTTTCCCTCCACCTTTCCATGGTAGTGTTTGGACTCCGTAGTGGGTGAGACAATCTGTCAGCTCTCACAGCTTTATGTTGCTGGTCCTGGTGAAGGGCTGGGGATGCCTAGGCCACTCATATTTCATAAGACAGATTTTTAATGGCGGGTCACAGGTCTTAATCTACTTGTATTAAGTTCCAACAGAAGGGTGTGAAATGTTGGGATTTAATATGGTGGAGCCCACCTCTTAAATCGTTGAGCCATGAGTTATTGTCTTTACCCATTCCAAAACCTCTTCAGACCACGTCTGTTCAGCAGAAAAGCTGATGGTCCACACTGGATATCAGACTTCTGTAGCTCAAAGTCCTGCTTGAAAAATGAAGACCTCTGTGTGTGTTCAGAACAGTGCAGGCATTTTCTTCCACACGTTGCGTTCAGAGTCAGTAAACAGTCCTTGAGCTTTGCTTTGTGATTTTATTAAGGGGTTAACAACTTGGATGGGGTTGAGGGGTATATGGGATGCTAAAGGGAACCTCAAATTTGAGGACAAACTCCTTACCAACTATGTACAGATATGGATAAAATAGTCTCTCCTTTAAGAGTATTCCAGCTCTCTGGCGTACCTTCTCAGACATCAGATGAATCCTTCTCTCCACCCATTGTACTGAGGGTATTCCCTGGACAAGGGGCCAAGAAATTGCCAATTTAGCACAGCCCCAGATGAGAAGCTAGTTGGGTTTTCCACCTGACTGCCCTCTCCCCTTATGCGGGGGTGTTAGAGTAGTCACACTGTCCTTCCTGATAGCTTAATGGGGTAATGGCTACCTTCAGGGCTTTCGCTGGTCTGGCTCCTTCCCTGCTGCTCAGGATATCCTCCCTTGATGAGAATGGTACAGTGGAGATCCTCTTATCCAGCACCTGCCTGTAGGTAAGCCCCTTCCCTGGGCCTCCTCCCAGATCAGGGGCAGAAACTCGAGCACTGCCCGAGGGCCCGGGGTCAGTAGGGGGTCCCATGAGATGCCCCTGGTACCTTTTTCATAGGCTTTTTTGAGTTTGGGCAAGGACACAGGGGCCCCATGATCCCCTATTGCCTCTGGGCCCCAAGAGTTGTCAGTCTGCCCCTGTCCCAGACTCCACACTCCAGCCTCTCACTCCATCTTCCACCCGACACTGCTCCTGTAACTCCCAGGCTCTGTGACTCTTAATGGTTTCCGCTATCACCATGCCCAGACTCCTGCCAGGGGATTAGCCGAGGTCCCCTAAGCATGCATATCTGAGCTTCCTCCCCTCCTCCATCCCTTCTACAGAAAACTTTCTGATTTCTGAAGAGGTGGGAGGGCTCCAGAGGCTCTGACCCTCAGAACCTCCCTAGCCTGTCCTGAGGTAACCTCTCTACCTCACTCCCAAGCTGACTCATCCCAGGCTGCTACTCATCCTCTGCCTAAAAAAAGAAAACAACAAAACCTATCTAGCTAAGCTGGAGGGCGTTACACGTGGCACACCCAGATGTAAATATCAGAAAATAAACCCTTATCGCTGCTGTGCCTTAAAAACAAGCTATTGTTAGTTCCAGGACTGCCCACACTAAGCGCCACTCTCATGCATATGCAAATATTTAAAAAGAAACATGCACTGCTACGCCATGATAAATCAATACAATAGCATCACTCTTGAAAATTTGTGTATCAAAAAAAGTGCAATACAACCTTATACAGTATATATTCCAAGTAAACTGAATAGTAAGACGTGTCCCGCCTTTTTTAGGATGCACCTGGAATGCATTTACAGTGCTTGGCATAAGTCCACCCCAACAGATTTGTCAGAAATCCTTTCCTTTCAGAATCAACAATTTCTATGTGACGCTATACTACAAAATCCTCCCAAGAACGCCGGCCATTGATTGCAGACAAGATTTGATAATTTGCACACATAAAAAAGTATTTTTCCTAACAAATTCATCCCAGACCGTGTTGCAAAAATAAACACACCCCAATGAAAGTCTTAGGAGCAATGCTAAATTTTAGACAACAAAATCCTAATGAACAAGAATTCAGCTCCAGATGAGTCTAATTATTCATTAAACAGGCGTCTGGCAGACAGGTGATCATAAAAGGGAGTTTACCTAACAGAGAAAACCCCGCCCATTTCATGCTGTCAGCAAGGGCACCACATGGTATATATATTTACATTTATATATATATATATATATATATATATATACTGTATGTTGAAATGTGTTTTTGTTCAAAATACATTAAAAATATTTAAAAAAATACATTTTAAATATACTGTACGTCTTTAAAAATACAAATCTAAATTTTAAATTGTTAAGATGACTTTTTTTATATGTTAAAATAAAATCTGAAGAATATATTTAAAAAAAACATATTTTTAAAAATATACAGTATATATTTTTAAAATATATTCTTCAGATTTTTTTAAAAGTCATTTTGACATATATTTGTAAATGTGTTGCAAAAATGTAATATTTGAAATGTATTTTTAAAAATATTTTTCATGTATCTTGTAATAAAAACACTTTTCAACATGCAGTGTATATATATATATGTATGTATGTATATATGTATGTGTGTATATATATATATATATATGTATGTAAAAAAAAAAAAATATATATATTCAATATATTTATATATATATATATATATATATATATATATATATATATACACATACACACATATATTATATATATATATATATATATATATATATATATATAAATATATTGAATACGGCCAAAATTGTAGCATTTCAAATATATTTTTCTTCCATGTGGGAAGGTTTCAGCAGACACCATAAAGTGAGCAAAGTAACATTTACTGCAAAAATGTCTCAGCAATTTCCTCTGGAACTTGTGAATATTTCAGTGCGGCGTTTCGTCTCGCAGACATTACGGCAGTTACGCTCTCGGGTGATGCAGCATCATTCACGATCACATTTGCAAACACAACGGTGGCTCCATTAAAGGAACTCCCTTTCAGCCCGGATGAAATATTGACGGAGTGAAGTGCGCTGCGGCTCGTTCGGCCGCCTGTACCGCACGCGAGAGATCTGCCGCGTCGGTGATAAGCTCCAAGCCTGTCTGAACTGTTCGGAAGATGAAAGGGCCACGGCAGTGATGGAAACTGACCAAACAAAGAATTCTTCATCATTACTGGATTCTGGCAAAAGTTTTACAACTTCTTCCACTGAAGGAGGAACCCCCGAGTCGTACACGTTTGTCAGGATGGAGAATTCGATTGTTTTTCATATGAAAGGCATGCAGATGTTGTATTTAGTTTGCTACGGCGCTGTGTGAGATGATGGCCGTCTCAGATCCCGTCTCTGCCACCAATATGTGACATTGGTTCTCTTAGCTTTACCAGAGATTTTCCAGCAGGCTGAGAAGTGAGAAGTGCCAGCATCACTGGGGCTGGTTAACTCCGCGATTAACCCTTCATACCAGCCTTTCTCCACCTTTTACTTGGAAGGGATCCTTGACAAATAAAAGTCTGAGATCTCAGGATCCCCTGAAATGCTCTTCAGATCTCCAGCTCGTGGATCATTGGTGTGACCAGCCAGCTGATGACGTAACAATTATTTTTAAAGAAAGCATTAAATAATAGAATAAGTCATAAAACTTACCTCCTTGAATGTGAAACTTGAGCTGCATTTTTTTTTGCAGCACAGACACTTAATTCTGTGTGGAATGTGAGATAAGCGGAGCACAGGGGGTCAGCAGAGCAGCACAGGGGTCAGCAGGGCAGCACAGGGGTCAGCAGGGCAGCACAGGGGTTAGTAAAGCAGTGTACAGGGGGACAGCACGGCAGAGCAGAAAAGGTCAGCAGGGCAAAGCACAGGGGGTCATCAGGGCAGCACAGGGGTCAGCAGGGCAGCACAGGGCTTAGTAAGGCAGTCTACAGGGGGGCAGCACGGCAGAGCAGAAAAGGTCAGCAGGGCAAAGCACAGGGGGTCAGCACAGCAGCACAGGGGTCAGCAGGGCACAGCACAGGGGGTCAGCATGGCAGCACAGGGGTTAGCAGGGCAAAGCACAGGGGGTCAGCACAGCAGCACAGGGGTCAGCAGGGCAAAGCACAGGGGGTCAGCACTGCAGCACAGGGGTCAGCACGGCAGCACAGGGGTTAGCAGGGCAAAGCGCAGAGGTCAGTAGGGCAGTGTACAGGGGGACAGCATGGCAGAGCAGAAAAGGTCAGCAGGGCAAAGCACGGGGGGTCAGCACGGCAGCACAGGGGTCAGCAGGGCAAAGCACAGGGGTTAGTAAGGCAGTGTACAGGGGGTCACCAGGGAAAAGCACAGAGGTCAGCAAGGTAGCATACAGGGGGTCGGCAGGGCAAAGCATAGGGGTGTATGTATGGAAGGCAGCAAGGCAGAGTACAGGGCTCATCAGGGCAGAGCACAGAAGTCAGTAGGGCAACGTACAGGGGGCAGCAGGGCAGGGTACAGGGCTCGTCAGGGCAGAGCACAGAGGTCAGTAGGGTATTGTACTGGGGGCAGCAGGGCAGAGTACAGGGCTCATCAGGGCAGAGCACAGAGGTCAGTAGGGCAATGTACAGGGGGCAGCAGGGCAGAGTACAGGGCCCGTCAGGGCAGAGCACAGAGGTCTGTAGGGTAATGTATGGGGGGGCAGCAGGACAGAGTACAGGGCCTGTCAGGGCAGAGTACAGAGGTTAGTAGGGCAATGTACAGGGGGCAGCAGAGCAGAGTATAGGGCTCATCAGGGCAGAGCACAGAGGTCTGTAGGGCAATGTACAGGGGGCAGCAGAGCAGAGTATAGGGCTCATCAGGGCAGAGCACAGAGGTCTGTAGGGTAATGTATTGGGGGCAGCAGGGCAGAGTATAGGGCTCATCAGGGCAGAGCACAGAGGTCTGTAGGGCAATGTACAGGGGGCAGCAGGGCAGAGTACAGGGCTCATCAGGGCAGAGCACAGAGGTCAGTAGGGTAATGTTTTGGGGGCAGCAGGGCAGAGTACAAGGCTCATCAGAGCAGAGCCCAGAGGTAAGTAGGGCAGTGTACAGGGGGTGAGCAGGCAGAGTACAGAGGTAATTGGGGCATTCTGCAGTGGGTTAGCAAGGCAGAGCATAGTAGGTCAGCAGGAATAAGCAAAGAGGTCAGCAGGACAGAGCCCAGGGGGTCAGGATGGCATACTACAAGGGAGCCAGAAGGCCACAGTATAAGGGGCTCAGGAGGGCACAGTACATGGGATCAGGAGGGCACAGTACATGGGATCAGGAGGGTACAATACAGAGGGAGTTGCAGGGTACATTAATGGGAGGGGGGAGCACCAGGGTACAGTACAAGTGGGGAAGTAGGGCACATTACGGGGTGGGTACAGCAGTCTACATTACAGTATTGTCATGCAGAGCAGCGCAGGGAAAATGCTGTGACAGACTCCTGTTTTAATGCACTGATCCCCTATAGCCTTCCTCTCTCGTCCATCCTACGTGATGTCATATGCAAGGACGGGAGGGACAGGGGAGGGACAGGGGAGCAGGGCTAGCAATGACAGGCACAGGACACTCAGGATGCTGCTTCCCTGCGTCACTCTGCATGTAGTGGAGGAACATTTCATGACAAAGGTTCAGCTAGGTGGGGACATGATATACTCATCACCTGCCTGTGGTGGATCAAGTGATTTTGGCAAAACCCCTGAGGTTCCTGGTTGTGAAACCCTGCTATTCAATTGCTTATATTAAGTAATCATTGTCTCAAAGCATTGGCCGCGTGTATTTCTCCTGGAATCTCGGTGATCTTTGTGTATTTCTCCTGGAATCTCGGTTATCTTTGTGTATTTCTCCTGGAATCTCGGTTATCTTTGTGTATTTCTCCTGGAATCTCGGTGAGCTTTGTGTATTTCTCCTGGAATCTCGGTGAGCTTTGTGTATTTCTCCTGGAATCTCGGTGATCTTTGTGTATTTCTCCTGGAATCTCGGTTATCTTTGTGTATTTCTCCTGGAATCTCGGTTATCTTTGTGTATTTCTCCTGGAATCTCGGTGAGCTTTGTGTATTTCTCCTGGAATCTCGGTGAGCTTTGTGTAATTCTCCTGGAATCTCGGTGATCTTTGTGTATCTCTCCTGGAATCTCGGTGAGCTTTGTGTATTTCTCCTGGAATCTCGGTGATCTTTGTGTATTTCTCCTGGAATCTCGGCGAGCTTTGTGTAATTCTCCTGGAATCTCGGTGATCTTTGTGTATCTCTCCTGGAATCTCGGTGAGCTTTGTGTAATTCTCCTGGAATCTCGTGATCTTTGTGTATCTCTCCTGGAATCTCGGTGAGCTTTGTGTAATTCTCCTGGAATCTCGTGATCTTTGTGTATCTCTCCTGGAATCTCGGTGAACTTTGTGTATTTCTCCTGGAATCTCGGTGAGCTTTGTGTAATTCTCCTGGAATCTCGTGATCTTTGTGTATCTCTCCTGGAATCTCGGTGAGCTTTGTGTATTTCTCCTGGGATCTCGGTGAGCTTTGTGTATTTCTCCTGGAATCTCGGTGAACTTTGTGTATTTCTCCTGGAATCTCGGTTAT
Source organism: Staurois parvus (assembly GCF_062004578.1). Taxonomy (NCBI): domain Eukaryota; kingdom Metazoa; phylum Chordata; class Amphibia; order Anura; family Ranidae; genus Staurois; species Staurois parvus. Next base: position 80,970 of record NW_028319402.1, read on the forward strand.
CTTTGTGTATTTCTCCTGGAATCTCGGCGAGCTTTGTGTATTTCTCCTGTAATCTCGGCGAGCTTTGTGTATTTCTCCTGGGATCTCGGTGAGCTTTGTGTATTTCTCCTGGAATCTCGGTGAACTTTGTGTATTTCTCCTGGAATCTCGGTTATCTTTGTGTATTTCTCCTGGAATCTCGGCGAGCTTTGTGTATTTCTCCTGGAATCTCGGTGAGCTTTGTGTATTTCTCCTGGAATCTCGGTGAGCTTTGTGTAATTCTCCTGGAATCTCGGTGATCTTTGTGTATCTCTCCTGGAATCTCGGTGAGCTTTGTGTATTTCTCCTGGAATCTCGGTGATCTTTGTGTATTTCTCCTGGAATCTCGGCGAGCTTTGTGTAATTCTCCTGGAATCTCGGTGATCTTTGTGTATCTCTCCTGGAATCTCGGTGAGCTTTGTGTAATTCTCCTGGAATCTCGTGATCTTTGTGTATCTCTCCTGGAATCTCGGTGAGCTTTGTGAAATTCTCCTGGAATCTCGTGATCTTTGTGTATCTCTCCTGGAATCTCGGTGAACTTTGTGTATTTCTCCTGGAATCTCGGTGAGCTTTGTGTAATTCTCCTGGAATCTCGTGATCTTTGTGTATCTCTCCTGGAATCTCGGTGAGCTTTGTGTATTTCTCCTGGGATCTCGGTGAGCTTTGTGTATTTCTCCTGGAATCTCGGTGAACTTTGTGTATTTCTCCTGGAATCTCGGTTATCTTTGTGTATTTCTCCTGGAATCTCGGCGAGCTTTGTGTATTTCTCCTGGAATCTCGGCGAGCTTTGTGTATCTCTCCTGGAATCTCGGTGAGTAGAGATGAGTGAATCGAACCAGGCGAAGTGGAATTCGATACGAATTTCAGGAAAAATTCGATTCGCGTCGAATCCGAATATTTGCCTACTTCGGGTGCGCGAATCGGATTTTTCCCGATCAGCCGGCAAAAGTGTCCCTGCAGAGAGCTCCGCTATTTCTGACAGTTCTCTGACAGTTCCTTCACATGTACAGCGGTTGAAACATTGTATCTATTAGTTTCCATTTAGGATACAGATGTTTTTATTCGGAAACAGATGTTTCAACCGCTGTACATGTGAAGGAGCTGTCAGAGAACTGTCAGAAATAGAGGAACTCTGCACATACACTTTTTGCCGGTTTGGAATTATTCTTATTTTCATCCTACTTCTTCTTCTTCTTCTTCCTCTTCATCCTCATCCTCATCCTCTTCTTCTTCTTCTGAGGATGAGGATGAAGAAGAAGAAGAAGAAGAAGTAGGATGAAAATAAGAATAATTCCAAGCCGGCAAAAAGTGTACCTGCAGAGCTCCTCTATTCTGCAGATACACTTAGAGGAGCTCTGCAGATACACTTTTTGCCGGCTTGGAATTATTCTTATTTTCATCCTACTTCTTCTTCTTCTTCTTCATCCTCATCCTCATCCTCAGAAGAAGAAGAAGAGGATGAGGATGAGGATGAAGAATAATAATAAGAAGAAGTAGGATGAAAATAAGAATAATTCCAAGCCGGCAAAAAGTGTATCTGCAGAGCTCCGCTAAGTGTATCTGCAGAGCTCCGCTATTTCTGACAGTTCTGTGACATTCACTCCATACAGCGGTTGAAACATTGTATCTATTTGTTTCCATTTATAGAAACAAATAGATACAATGTTTCAACCGCTGTATGGAGTGAATGTTGTTGAAACCGCTGTATGGAGTGAATGTCACAGAACTGTCAGAAATAGGCTATTTCTGACAGTTCTGTGACATTCACTCCATACAGCGGTTGAAACATTGTATCTATTTGTTTCCATAAATGGAACCATTTATGGAAACAAATAGATACAATGTTTCAACCGCTGTATGGAGGGAATGTCACAGAACTGTCAGAAATAGCGGAGCTCTGCAGATACACTTAGCGGAGCTCTGCAGATACACTTTTTGCCGGCTTGGAATTCTTCTTATTTTCATCCTACTTCTTCTTCTTCTTCTTCTTCATCCTCATCCTCAGAAGAAGAAGAAGAGGATGAGGATGAGGATGAAGAAGAAGAAGAAGAAGTAGGATGAAAATAAGAAGAATTCCAAGCCGGCAAAAAGTGTATCTGCAGAGCTCCGCTAAGTGTATCTGCAGAGCTCCGCTAAGAAATAGCAGAGCTCTGCAGATACACTTTTTGCCGGCTTGGAATTCTCCTTCTTCTCATCTTTCTTCTTCTTCTCATCCTTCTTCTTCTTCTCATCCTTCTTCTTCTTCTCATCCTTCTCCTTCTTCTCATCCTTCTCCTTCTTCTCATCCTTCTTCTTCTTCTCATCCTTCTCCTTCTTCTCATCCTTCTTCTTCTCATCCTTCTCCTTCTTCTCATCCTTCTTCTCATCCTTCTTCTCATCCTTCTCCTTCTTCTCATCCTTCTCCTTCTTCTCATCCTTCTCCTTCTCCTTCTTCTCATCCTTCTCCTTCTTCTCATCCTTCTCCTTCTCCTTCTTCTCATCCTTCTCCTTCTCCTTCTTCTCATCCTTCTCCTTCTCCTTCTTCTCATCCTTCTCCTTCTTCTCATCCTTCTCCTTCTCCTTCTTCTCATCCTTCTCCTTCTTCTCATCCTTCTTCTCATCCTTCTCCTTCTTCTCATCCTTCTTCTCATCCTTCTCCTTCTTCTCATCCTTCTTCTCATCCTTCTCCTTCTTCTCATCCTTCTTCTCATCCTTCTCCTTCTTCTCATCCTTCTTCTCATCCTTCTCCTTCTTCTCATCCTTCTCCTTCTCCTTCTTCTCATCCTTCTCCTTCTTCTCATCCTTCTCCTTCTCCTTCTTCTCATCCTTCTCCTTCTTCTCATCCTTCTCCTTCTCCTTCTTCTCATCCTTCTCCTTCTTCTCATCCTTCTTCTCATCCTTCTCCTTCTTCTCATCCTTCTTCTCATCCTTCTCCTTCTTCTCATCCTTCTTCTCATCCTTCTCCTTCTTCTCATCCTTCTTCTCATCCTTCTCCTTCTTCTCATCCTTCTTCTTCTTCTCATCCTTCTCCTTCTTCTCATCCTTCTCCTTCTTCTCATCCTTCTCCTTCTTCTCATCCTTCTCCTTCTCCTTCTTCTCATCCTTCTCCTTCTTCTCATCCTTCTCCTTCTCCATCTTCTCATCCTTCTCTTTCTCTTTCTTCTCATCCTTCTCCTTCTCCTTCTTCTCATCCTTCTTCTTCTTCTCATCCTTCTCCTTCTTCTCATCCTTCTCCTTCTTCTCATCCTTCTCCTTCTCCTTCTTCTCATCCTTCTCCTTCTCCTTCTTCTCATCCTTCTCCTTCTTCTCATCCTTCTCCTTCTCCATCTTCTCATCCTTCTCTTTCTCTTTCTTCTCATCCTTCTCCTTCTCCTTCTTCTCATCCTTCTCCTTCTTCTCATCCTTCTCCTTCTTCTCATCCTTCTCCTTCTCCTTCTCCTTCTCCTTCCTCATCTCCAAGGGCATTTAAATTAAAGGTACAGTGTTCTGCACTAATTTAAAGGCTCTCTGAAGCCTAGAAACCCTTTTTATAAGTTAACTTCGTAGCGAATAAATTCGCATCGAATCGAATTTCTTCCTGAAATTCGGCGAATCGGCCGAATCGAATTTTTGAATAATTCGCTCATCTCTATCGGTGAGCTTTGTGTATTTCTCCTGGAATCTCGGTGATCTTTGTGTATTTCTCCTGGAATATCGGCGAGCTTTGTGTAATTCTCCTGGAATCTCGGTGATCTTTGTGTAATTCTCCTGGAATCTCGGTGATCTTTGTGTAATTCTCCTGGAATCTCGGTGATCTTTGTGTAATTCTCCTGGAATCTCGGTGAGCTTTGTGTATTTCTTCCAGATCTGGGCAGTAATGCAGACGCGAGACTTCCTGTAATAAAGACCACTCACTGCTGCTCTCTAATTGTGTAAGGAGACTGGTCTTGTCTCTGCCCCTCCTGTAGTCTTCTGTAGTAGGTGGAGCCTGCTGGGCCCCTCCCACAGCTCTATTGTCTTTTGCAGGGTGACTGGTCTGGTCTCCGTCTTCTCCTGTAGTTTTCGGCAGGCAGCCTATAGGGCACACGTGTCAAACACAAAGCCGTAGGCTGAATCTGGCACAGCAAGCCCATTCACGTGGCCCTTGCACCTCTCCTGTAGCTTTGGCACCTCCCTCGACTCTACCTCCACCTTGTCTCAGCAATCTGCAGCAGAAAGGAGGACAGAGCTCCTCCTACAGATCCTGTGCCTCTCTGTGCAGCTGCAGCACCCCTTGTCTCCAGTGGTGTATTTAAGTTTCGTGCTACCCTAGGCAACACAAAAAACACTCCCCACGGAGAGACCCTGACACCGACCAACACCTCCCTCCCCCACAAAGCGTGCCTGACATTGACCAACAACACCCCAGCCCCCACCCCCACCCGAGAGAGCCTTCCACTACCATCGCACCCATACACTGGTAACCCCCCCACCCCAGTGAGAGAGAAGACACCTTCACAGCTCTGGACATCCCCGGGAACAAAGGGGGGGGGGGGGGGCAGAAAAGCAGAGCTTCCACTATTGGGTGGAACTCTGCTCTAAACAACATTTTTTGTGCCTGGACCTGTTCGACTTTAAGCCGGCATTGTATGTCAAGCAAGTAAAACTGAAAGCGACTTTCAGGCGAAGCAAAATGTACTTTCTGCTTTATATTTCCAGCGCCTTTCTCTCCTAAGATGTCTGCATGGGCGCACTGTCCGGCTTTTGATTTTCCTGGAGCTGACACAGTGGGATTTGCTGACAGATGTACATAGCGGGGCGATCCGGCATTGCGCTGTTATTGTTGTGTCTTGGGCTCCTCACAATGTGCCCTGGAACTGATTTGCGCTAACCTTTGTATGCGCCGCACGGGCTCGGGGAGAGAAGAAGTCTGCTTGACATTTCACAGAGAAGCTTCTTCCTCAAACTGCTGCCGTCTGGGGTGGCCTCTTCCTTGAAAATGTCTCAACATGACACGCTCTTAGCCAACGCTCTTACAGAAAAACTTCTGAGAACTATTCAGATCTTCGGCGTGAGGCAGAGGCTATATCATCTGAATGCCGAATCCTCCAAGAAAGTACTCATTTTTGAAAATTCATCTTTCTATTTACCTCTTGGAGAGAGAGGGAGAGAGAGGGAGAGAGAGAGAGAGAGGGGGAGAGAGAGAGGGAGAGAGAGAGGGAGAGAGAGAGAGAGAGAAGAAACAAGACTGGCGGGGAGTATGGGCGGGGCAGACACAGGAGGACAGAAGAAAGTACTCTTTTCTGAAAATTCATCTTTGTATTTACCTGTAGTGATCTACCACGAAGGAGCCGCTGCTGTCTTTGTTCCCTTGCTCCCAGAGCCCACGCTCTCCAACATTCCGGGGGAAGAAAGAAAGAAAGAAAGAAAGAAAGAGAAAGAAAGAAAGTGGCTGCTATGCTCTCTGGGCACTGAGGATGAGGTCATCAGAGAGAGAGCTCAGACTGTAATGTTGCAGCCTCCCCTCACTGAAACATGCAGAAAAGACTGTTAATGATTTAATGTTCCTGTTTGGAAGATACTTTATGTTGGATGGTTCACTGAATGTGATTTCTTCAATACATGGACTTTCATATACAATGCTGTGTGGATTACTGTCTATGTGGATGATACATTTCTCAGTTGGGATTTCACTTGTTATCCACAAGCCTCAATTGAGTGGAGGCACTAGTGCTTGTTAGAGATCTTGCCCTGATCACACAGATTATAAGGATTCTGCTCCTAATTACTATACAGGTGACGCCATCACACCCCAGTAGCCGCAAAGAGTGTACAAATAGCGCTACCGAAAGAAAGAGAGAAAGAAAATAGAGAGAGAGAGAGAGAGAGAGAGAGAAAGAAAAAGAGAGAAAAAAAGAGAAAGAAAGAGAGAAAGAAAAGAAAGAAAGAAGTGGGGAGAGAAGACACAAGACTGGCAGAGGGTATGGGTGGGGCAGACACAGGAGGAAAGAAGAAAGTACTCTTTACTGAAAATTTATCTTTGTATTTACCTGTAGTGCTCACCCCTGAAGGAGCCGCTGTTGTCTTAGGTCCCTTGCTCCCAGAGCCCACAATCTCCAACATTACGGGGGAAGAAAGAAAGAAAGAAAGAGAGAGAGAGAGAGAGAGAGAGAGAGAGAGAGAAAGAAAAGCAGAGAGAAGTCACAAGACTGGCAGGGAGTGTGGGGCAGACATAGGAGGAGGGGCAGAACCAGCTTTCTCTCGCCTGCCCCATCTGTGGTTGGTGTGGGGGGTGGAACCGTCAGCACAGGATACAGTGTCAGAGCCTGGGTCCGATCCTGGGCTTTCTGCGGTGAGAGGCAATGTTTCTTCTTGCTGAGCCACCTGGAATGCTGGACAGCTGCCTTGACAATTATTTGGATGATCCTACCTTGACCTTGTCTGTCATGAACCTTGAACCCCTTGCTCCTCCCATGAACTTCCTGATATAAGCCATGTCTCTGCACTTCCAGTTTGCCAGATTATTGTGCTCTCCAGCCAGTATCATGCTCCTTGCCTTCTGCTGCTATCCATATTTTGCTATCACTCATTATTGACCTTGGCTTGTTCTCGACTACGCTTCTGCCTGATCCCAACCTGCGACTGCTCATTACCGACCTTGGCTTGTTCTCGACTACGCTTCTGCCTGATCCCAACCTGCGACTGCTCATTACCAACCTTGGCTTGTTCTCGACTATGCTTCTGCCTGATCCCAACCTGCGACTGCTCATTACCGCCCTTGGCTTGTTCTGGACTACGCTTCTGTCTGATCCCAACCTGCGACTGCTCATTACCGCCCTTGGCTTGTTCTGGACTACGCTTCTGCCTGATCTCAACCTGCGACTGCTCATTACTGACCCTTGGCTTGTTCTCGACTACGCTTCTGCCTGATCCCAACCTGCGACTGCTCATTACCAACCTTGACTTGTTCAGGACTACGCTTCTGCCTGATCCCAACCTGCGACTGCTCATTACTGATCCTTTGCTTGTTCTCGACTACGCTTCTGCCTGATCCCAACCTGTGACTGCTCATTACCGACCTTGGCTTGTTCTCGACTACGCTTCTGCCTGATCCCAACCTGCGACTGCTCATTACCGACCTTGGCTTGTTCTCGACTACGCTTCTGCCTGATCCCAACCTGCGACTGCTCATTACCGCCCTTGGCTTGTTCTCGACTACGCTTCTGCCTGATCCAACCCTGCGACTGCTAATTACCGACCTTGGCTTGTTCTCGACTACGCTTCTGCCTGATCCCAACCTGCGACTGCTCATTACCGCCCTTGGCTTGTTCAGGACTACGCTTCTGCCTGATCCAACCTGTGACTGCTCATTACCGACCTTGGCTTGTTCTGGACTATGCTTCTGCCTGATCCCAACCTGCGACTGCTCATTACCAACCTTGGCTTGTTCTCGACTATGCTTCTGCCTGATCCCAACCTGCGACTGCTCATTACCGCCCTTGGCTTGTTCTGGACTACGCTTCTGTCTGATCCCAACCTGCGACTGCTCATTACCGCCCTTGGCTTGTTCTGGACTACGCTTCTGCCTGATCCCAACCTGCGACTGCTCATTACTGACCCTTGGCTTGTTCTCGACTACGCTTCTGCCTGATCCCAACCTGCGACTGCTCATTACCAACCTTGACTTGTTCAGGACTACGCTTCTGCCTGATCCCAACCTGCGACTGCTCATTACTGATCCTTTGCTTGTTCTCGACTACGCTTCTGCCTGATCCCAACCTGTGACTGCTCATTACCGACCTTGGCTTGTTTTCGACTACGCTTCTGCCTGATCCCAACCTGCGACTGCTCATTACTGACCTTGGCTTGTTCTGGACTACACTTCTGCCTGATCCCAACCTGCGACTGCTCATTACCAACTTTGGCTTGTTCCCGACTACACTTCTGCCTGATCCCAACCTGCGACTGCTCATTACCGACCTTGGCTTGTTCTTGACTACGCTTCTGCCTGATCCCAACCTGCGACTGCTCATTACCGACCTTGGCTTGTTCTTGACTACGCTTTTACCTGATCCCAACCTATGACTGCTCATTACGGACCTTGGCTTGTTTACTGAGCACGCTTTCATTTGATCCTTACCTGCTTATACGCTACTGGACCTCCACTTGCTCACCTCCTGGTGGGGTGATCCTGAGGACCGTGACCTGGTGCTAACACGCAGCCAAATCCATCTCCACCATCAGGAGCTCTGGTGAACACTGGTTGGTACTTAGACTCCGCACCTCGGGTGATCCCACTCCTTCGCCATGGTGACCTACCTCTGTACCTATCCTGCTGGTTTCAGGTGAGCCTTTCCACTGCTATAGCAACTGGTCTTTGAGCCTGACCCCTGATCATGACAGAATAATCTGGCTCAAACATGGAGGCCGCTATAGCAAACGTTGTGGCTCCTCTCAGGCAGCAAATTGCTGAGCTGCAGGAAATCGGGGTTACCCATCAAGAAAAAGTTGCCAAACTAGAAAGTATAGTGGATAGGCAACAGGGAGAGATTCATACTCTGCAGAGACAACTGCTGAACCGAGATGATACCAACTCACATATGCCCCAGCCCCAACCATCTAAGTTTAATGGAGACCGCCGCCACTACAGGGGTTTCCTTAACCAATGTCGTATATATTTTCAAATGTACCCTGCTGCGTTTCCTTCAGAGAAAAAGAAGGTAATGTTTATTATTGGGCTTCTGACTGGGGAAGCTCTAGCTTAGACCACCCCTTATATAGAGCAAGACAATGGCACTCTGAATAATTTTGATACCTTTTTGAACACAATGAATCAGGTTTTTGAACCAACCATTGTGCTACTGCTGAAGCAAAGTTGCATAGTCTGCGGCAGGGTAGACGCTCGGTCGCTGAATACACAGCCGAGTTCAGAGGTTGGATCGCAGATACCACTTGGAACCCTGCAGCACAAAAGAGCCAGTTCCGCCAAGGGCTTTCTGAACAGGTAAAGGATGAGCTTGCCAGAGCAGATATTCCTAATGATCTTGAGGAATTCATCCAATTATGTATCCGAATTGATCAAAGACTTACAGAAAGGAGGAAGGAGAGGCTGGGAATGTTGGGAAATATGAGTATGCATCTCTCTGCTAGTCCATTTGTTCAGCAGGATTCAAGAGTCTCTCTGGGTTCTAACACTCCTGAGCCTATGCAGGTTGATGCTATCAAGAGAACCATTTCCATTCAGGAGAAAGAGAGAAGACGTTCAGAGAATCTATGTCTATATTGTGGGGATTCTGGTCCTTATGCAGTTAATTGTCCTAAAAAGTTAGAAGAACAATTGCTGTGACTGATGTGATTGCGCCCGAACAAATACACTCGATTAGCCAGTCTGTCTCCCCACTGATTCCTGAAGAGAATAAAGTGAACTCACTGCTCTCTCATTTTGTCATCCCCATTAAACTTGTCCCCGAGGGCCGTGAAATCTCCTGCTCAGCTACGCTGGACTCCGGGGCTGGGGGGAACTTTATGGATATAGAATTTGCCCACAGCAGTAATATTCAGGCAAGAAATACATTTACCCCTATTGATATGGAGACAGTTGATGGGTCACCCTTATCTCCAGGACCTGTTACCCATAAAACAGTTCCCCTGGTACTGCAGTTTGAGGCTGACCATGGTGAGGCCATTAGCTTTCAGCTGATTACATCACCCAACTTTACTATCATCTGGGCATTCCTTGGTTCTCCACTCACAATCCTTCCATCAACTGGGGAGCACGGACTATAGATTTTACATCCCCCCACTGTGAAAATATTGTAAGAAACTCTGTCGACTAAGGAAGCGCAAAGTCATATAGTAGCTATCCAGTCATATGACAATTTGCCCCCACAATACCATGAGTTCTGGGATGTCTGTGACAAGAAATATGCATATCAATTACCCCCTCATCACCCATATGATTGCCCCATTGAGCTGCTCCCAGGGGCAGAAATACCTTTTGGCCGCCTTTTCAACCTGTCGGAACCTGAATTAAGAGTGCTCAGGGTGTGGATCGATGAGAATTTGGAGAAGGGTTTCATTAGACACTCAACATCTCCTGCAGGAGCAGCCCTGTTCTTCGTTGAAAAGAAAGACTCCACCTTGCGTCCATGCATTGACTACAGAGATATGAATAAAATCACTATTAAAAATCTCTATCCACTACCCTTGATCTCTGAAATGTTGGAAAGACTTCGTTCTGCCAAAATCTGTACAAAACTTGATTTACGAGGGGCATATATCCTTGTCCACATTCATCAAGGAGACAAATGGAAAACCGCCTTCAGAACCAGGTATGGGCATTTTGAGTCCTTGGTTATGGCGTTTGGACTTTGCAACGCCCCTGCAACTTTTCAGCATTTCATCAACAATGTTTTTCGTGATCTGTTGGACCAATTTGTGATTGCTTATCTGTATGATATTCTTATCTTTTTCGATAATTGGGAGGAGCACCGCAAACATGTTTGCACCGTCTTTGAAATATTAAGAATAGACTTTACATTAAATTGGAGAAATGTGAGTTTGAACAAACCCAGATCCACTTCTTAGGCTACATCATTTCTCCAGAGGGAGTGAGCATGGATCCCGAGAAGATCAAAGCAGTGGTAGATTGGTCAGCACCTGGAGATGTTAAGGAAATTCAACGTTTCGTCGGGTTTGCCAACTTCTACAGAAAATTTATAAGAAACGTTTCTAAGGTGATAGCTCCAATCACACAGCTGACAAAGAAAGGGGTACCCTTCGTGTGGACCCCTGAGGCACAGGCTTGGGAAGCTAAAAACTCTTTTCACATCTGCACCAATTTTGGTACATCCTGATCCTGAGCTACCCTTTATAGTAGACGTGGATGCTTCCAATTCTGCCGTGGGAGCGATCCTGTCTCAGTGAAGTGATGAAAAAATGCAGCTTCATCCTTGTGCCTACTTTTCTCGTTTGATGTCCTCAGCCGAAAAGAATTGGGAATAAAGAGTTACTGGCAATTAAGGAAGCCTTTTCTGAATGGAGGCATCTGCTAGAAGGGGCTAATCATCTTGTAACTGTTCTCACTGATCATAAAAATCTGGAATACATTCACTCGGCCAAGAGATTGTCTTCTAGACAAGCACATTGCTCTTTATTCTTTTCCAGATTCAATTTTATTATATCATATTGACCTGGATTGGGGAATGGTAAGGCCGATGCCTTATCAAGGATGCTGTCTGAGCCTCCCCAGCAAGGCAACTCTGATTGTTCAATCCTAACTCAAAAGAACTTCCTAGGGGCCACAAGTACAAAGACATTCTTGAGTCTTCTCAAAAAGGGGTATGAGAATGACACACTTCTCAATGATCCTCCTAAGGACATTAACCTTGAATGCAAGAATGGCTTTTGAACTTTAGCACATCGTCTCTATGTACCTGAGTCTGCTCGGGTGGAAGTCCTCAAATTAGTTCATGACTCTAAACTTGCGGGACATTTTGGGATTTCAAAGACAGATGAACTTTTGTCACATTCCTTCTGGTGGCCTAGTTATAGGAAAGATATCAAACTCTATGTGGATCCTGTCTGACGAGCGCACGCCATAAGACGAGCTTCTCCTTTGGGGTTGCTCCAGACACTTCCTGTTCCATCAAGGCCTTGGGGGTCAATTTCTATGGACTTTATAGTCGAATTACATCCCTCAAAAGAAATGACCACTATCTTGGTAGTTGTCGACCGTCTTACTAAGATGGCTCATTTTATACCTATTAAGGGGGTACCTTCTGCTGAACAAACTGCGGAGTTGATGGTTTGAGATGTTTTAAAATACATGGAATTCCTGATGATGTGGTATCTGACAGAGGAGTACAGTTTACATCAAAATTTTGGAAAAGCTTTTGTTCAGCTTTAGGGGTAACAATTAACCTGTCCTCTGCTCTTCATCCACAGTCTAATGGTCAGACCGAGAGGACCAATCAAACTTTGGAGCAGTACCTTCGGCATTTTGTCAGTTATCATCAGGATGACTGGGTGGGCTATCTACCTACGGCAGAGTTTGCCTATAACAATGCTAAACATAGCTCCACCTCCCAAAGCCCTTTTTTCCTTAATACGGGGTATCATCCAGTTTGTATTCCTGATCTCCCTATCACAACTCAAATTCCTGCTGTTGCCAACCGATTAACTACATTGCAGGATATTCAGGCAAAGCTGATTGAGACTTTGGGGGAGGCTCAGGAATGTTATAAAAAGGCTGCCGATAGTCATCGCAGATCACTTCCTACCTTTCATGTGGGCGACAAGGTTTGGCTATCAACCAAAAATCTGAAGGTTCATGTTCCATCTACAAAGTTGGGCCAAAAGTTTGTGGGACCTTTCCAGATTTCTGTTTAGATCAACCCAGTCACCTTTCACTTAAAACTTCCTGACAGTATGAAGATTCACCCTGTTTTTCGTGTATCACTTTTCAAACCATTTCATGAAAATCCTTTCTCTGGAAGAATTCTTCCACCTCCTCCACCTGTTGAGGTGCAGGGTGAAGAAGAATATGTGGTGGACAAGATTCTTGTCTCTAAGATGTTTAGAGCAAAATTGCAAATTGCAATATCTTGTCCAATGGGAAGGATATGGGCAAGAGGAGAATTCTTGGGAGCCTGTGGAAAATGTTCATGCTCCTATATTGACAAGAGAATTCCACCAGAGGTTTCCCCACAAGCATGGTCCTAAGATGTCCAGGGGACGTCCTGTGAGGAGGGGAGTACAGTCAGAGCCTGGGTCTGAACCTGGTGAGTGGCAATGTTTCTTCTTGCTGAGCCACCTGGAATGCTGGACAGCTCCCTTGACAATTTTTTGGAGAATCCTACCTTGACCTTGTTTGTCATGAACCTTGAACCCCCTGCTCCTCCCATGAACTTCCTGATATAAGCCATGTCTTTGCACTTCCTGTTTGCCAGATTATTGTGCTCTCCAGCCAGTATCATGCCCCTTATCATCTCTGCTGTTATCCATATTTTGCGCCCACTCGTTATTGACCCTTGGCTTGTTATCGACTACGCTTCTGCCTGATCCCAACCTGCGACTGCTCATTACCGACCTTGGCTTGTTCTGGACTACGCTTCTGCCTGATCCCAACCTGCGACTGCTCATTACCGACCTTGGCTTGTTATCGACTACGCTTCTGCCTGATCCCAACCTGCGACTGCTCATTACCGACCTTGGCTTGTTCTCGACTACGCTTCTGCCTGATCCCAAACATGCGACTGCTCATTACCGACCTTGGCTTGTTCTCGACTACGCTTCTGCCTGATCCCAACCTGTGACTGCTCCTTACCGACCTTGGCTTGTTCTCGACTACACTTCTGCCTGATCCCAACCTGCGACTGCTCATTACAGACCTTGGCTTGTTCTCGACTACACTTCTGCCTGATCCCAACCTGCGACTGCTCATTACCGCCCTTGGCTTGTTCTCGACTACAATTCTGCCTGATCCCAACCTGCGACTGCTCATTACAGACCTTGGCTTGTTCTCGACTACACTTCTGCCTGATCCCAACCTGCGACTGCTCATTACAGACCTTGGCTTGTTCTCGACTACACTTCTGCCTGATCCCAACCTGCGATTGCTCATTACCGACCTTGGCTTGTTTACTGACCACTCTTCCGTTTGATCCTTACCTGCTTATACGCTTATACTGGACCTTGCTCACCTCCTGGTGGGGTGATCCTGAGGGCCTCGACCTGGTGCTAACATGCAGCAAAATCCATCTCCACCATCAGGAGCTCTGGTGAACACCGGTTGGTATTTAGACTCCGCACCTCGGGTGATCCCACTCCTCCACCACTGTGACCTGCCTGTGTACCTATCCTGCTGGTTGCAGGTAAGCCTTTCCACTGCTATAGCAACTGGTCTTTGAGCCTGACCCCTGATCATGACAGAGAGAGTCTATCCTGAGAGATCCCCCACAGCAGCTGCAGGGAGGGGGGAACCAGGCTCCAGCGCTGCAGGAGATGAGGGGGGCTGGCCACGGGGGGGGCATACAGAAGCCCACGGCAGCAGGAGATGGACAGGAGGGGCTTCAGAGTAGCACCTAGAGGATCCTGGCCATGTATTTCTCTCTTGCCGAGGCCATAGGGCACACTGGGCATTTGCCCTATGGGCAGGGTCACCTGTATCGGAGGGGCAGCTGGGCGGCACATAGAGGAACCAGACCATGCAATTCCCTCCTGCCACTGCTGAATGCCCCTCCTCCTCTCCTTCCTGCAGGTTCCTCTATGCCTGGTGTGCCCTATGGTCACACCGGGCCTGGTGCCCACAATCTCCGACATGGCCATGGGACTACAATTCACCCAAAACTTTACCGAATAAAAATCCTGTGTTCCAAAGCCGGCGATGAATAGCATGCAATCTCCACCAAAAGCAGCTTTCTAGCTCTCTAAATGATGAGAACGTAAAGGTGAGGTTTGATGACCGCAGCATTGCGGTTTATAACCCCAGTATTGCGATTGATGACCCTAGCATTGCAGTTGATGACCCCAGCCCTGCAGTTGATGACCCCAGTATTGTGGTTGATGACCCCAGTATTGAGGTTGATGACCCCAGCATTGCAGTTGATGACCCCAGCATTGCAGCTGTTGACCCCAGCATTGCGGCTGATGACCCCAGCATTGCGGTTTGACAACCCCAGTATTGTGGTTTGATGACCCCAGTATTGCGGTTGATGACCCAAGTATTGCGGTTGATGACCCAAGTATTGCGGTTGATGACCCCAGCATTGCGGCTGATGACCCCAGCATTGCGGTTTGACGACCCCAGTATTGTGGTTTGAAGACCCCAGTATTGTGGTTGATGACCTCAGCATTGCGGTTGATGACCTCAAGCTTTGCGGTGGGTCCACAGGCTCCAGACCCGAAGCTATTCAAGACAGCCAGAGCACTCTGGATCTGACAGCTTTTATTTGGAGCCGGACGGAAAGTTACATAAGGAAGAACTGGCTATTGTAAGTCATGATTGAAGCAACTGCATCTCCGGAACACAGAGTGACCTGCGCCCCCCACGCCCCGGAGAGGGCATCGCATTGTTTGGAACATCACAAGCCAGCCGCAGAAAGCAGCATTTTCTTTTTTGTAACTTGCTGTTTGCTTCAAATAAAGAATTGTTACACTTCGAGTTTCTATGGACCTAAGGGTTTCAGATATAATGATTTACAGTGGATTTTAGAGGGTTTTTTTTTCAGGAATGGAGGTTTTTTTTTATTTTTTTTCCCCAACTTTCAGTCTATTTTGTCTGAAAAAAAAATCCTGATGTGTCTCAATATAAAGCAACAGAAACATTTCCCAAAAAAGGATCCAACCAAAAAGTGACTTTGCCTTGGGTGAGATAATGTCAGTATTCTGCAGGCAGGTGGAGGCATTTCCTCAGTCTCTTCTCCCTCAGGCCACAAGTATATTACGTCCAGGAGCGGACTGACCATTTAGGCACTTGGTGCACCCCCGAAACTCGTTATCCTGCTGGCTCTGTGGGATGTGTCTGAGCCAGGGGCTGACTGACCATTTGGGAACTCGGGCACTGCCTGAGGGCCTGGGGTCAGTAGGGGGCCCCATGATTTCCTATTGCCTGGGGGCCCCATGAGTTGTCAGTCCGCCCCTGATTAGGTCCCTTCCGGGGTCACAGCTGTCATCCCTCGATCAGTATAGCTGAGGATGCAGATAGTTAAGCACAATCTGTGCTTGATTAGCTGCATTGGAGGGCAGGGCAGCTGTTCTGGGTCCAATAAACCCCCAATATCTTTATAAAGAGGACCTGTCAGACTCCCATCCTATGACATAGGGGGCTTGTTAGCCTCTTTGTTATAGCATTAAAGCTAAAAATTAAAAGTGTAAAAAAAACTAAAATAATTACATATAATAAATAAAAATATTTTATTTTTAAAGCACCCCTCACACCCCATATAAAACATTCAGGGAATGGCCAGTAAACATCAATTGTGCCCAGGGCCATGGATAAGGGGGTTCCACCAGTCCTCTTGTATGGGGCCCAGGCCTGCAGGGGGGCCCAGGCAGCTTGGTGAATTGGATGTGGGCAAAGAGGGTGATCAGCATGAGGGGGGGCAATTACTGGGACCGATCCCCTGTATGGCTCTCTCTGCAGCACGTGAATGCTGGTTTCTTCTCCTCTCCCTCCCACTGGCTTTCAGCTGCTGCACAGAGCCATACAGGGGATCGGTCCCAGTAATTGCCCCCCTGGTGCACCTATTACCCTCCCTGTGCACCATACACTTCCCCTGCTGCCAAGGCCCCTCTGTGCCCCCCCCTCCACAGTACTGCCGGATTCCCTCCTCTCCTTCCCACCACCATCTGCAAGCACACAGTAAGGTCCTTCAGGATGGAGAGTGGGGGAGGGGGTCTATCTAAATATGTGACATTTACCAGGCCCCTCCTTTCCTGAATGAACAAAATAAGTGATCGGAACCGATCCCTCACTGTGTTCAATCATAACCGAAGTATAGTAAACTGTGGTCTTTTTGAAGGGTGGGGACTTGTCAGGTTGGCTGTATGAGGCCCTGTGGTTTCTCGCAGCAGCCCTGATTGTGCCGCCCATTTGAGGGTCTTGTTGCAGATGTCGGAGTGAGAGTTATATTTCTTGGGCCGTAGCTCACGACTAACTCTAAACTTATAACCTCCAAAGGCTTTTAAATCGTCGAATGTGGAGAATTTTGGGTACCGTAGCCTTAAGCAATTTCACAGGCAATTTTAAGACTTGACATGTTTGGTATCTAGCTACTCGCCACAACCCATTCGTTTATATTTTACCAACATTTTGGTGACACTATTGTGTATGCTTACACTAAAACTCATTTTTAGTGTATTTTTTCCTGAAAATATGCTGGACAAATATCACGTAACATTAAAAAATTGCAGCTACCACAATTTTATTCTCCAGGGCCCCTGCATTCAGAAAATATATACATTCTAGCAAACAATTTAGATTTTAACAAGGGTGCAAAAAAAAAAAACGCCCTGGTAGGCAAGCGGTTAAATAAAAACGATATTGTTGTAAATTGTGACTTGTCAGGAATTTATTCCTACAGATTTGTAAAGTTAATGGAAGACCCACTTTGCCTTGCTAAGGGGAGGAGCTCAGTGTGCACTATGTACAGTATATAGAAAGTCAAAAGTTCAAAACTGAAACGGTTGACTGACGGTGAGGCCTGAAGGACCAATTCATTGCAGTTGGCAGGTCATGGCTTCTCGTTGTATGTATAGCACCATCTAGGTAGCTAGGTTAGTTAAAGGCTGGGTAGCAGCCTGGGGTTGAGTCAGCCTGGGAGTGGGGTAGTGAGTTCACTTCAGGACAGGCTGGGAGGCAGGGGCAGACTGACAACTCATGGGGCCCCAGGGCAATAGGGGATCATGGGGCCCCTGTGTCCTTGCCCAAACTCAAAAAAGCCTATGAAAAAGGTACCAGGGGCATCTCATGGGGCCCCCTACTGACCCCGGGCCCTCGGGCAGTGCCCGAGTTTCCAAATGGTCAGTCCGCCCCTGCTGGGAGGCTAAAGAACTTTCTGAAAGAGGGGTGGAGGAGGGTAGCAGGCCCAGATCTGCATGTTTGAGGGCACTTGGTCTTGACAGAGGGCAGGCATGGTGACCAAGAACAGTCCTTAAATATGGTAGAGCCTGAGTAGATGGGGAGTCGGGTGGAAGATGGACTGAGAGAAGGCTGGAGTGTGGAGCCTGGGAAGGGGACCCAGTGAGGGGAGCTGACCTACAGGCAGGATGCTGGAAAGGGGGATCTCCACTGCCCAAGGACATCCTGAGCAACAGGGAAGGAACCAGTGCAGCGAAAGGCCTGAAAGCAGCTACCAACCCATTACAACAGGACAAGACAGTGTGAGTACTCCTACAGTGCCTGGGACAAATAAAGGGAGAGGGTGTTCAGGTGCAGGACCCAACTAGTTCTCATTGGGGACTACTTCATTGCTAGATCTTGGAATCCCTTGCCCAGGGATACTCTCTGTGCAGCCGGATGAAGAGGAGGATTCATCTGGGGGTCTGAGGAGGTACACCAAGGGGACTTTAGAGCTCCTTAAGGTGACAGTTCTATATTTGCCGATCTACATTTTATATAGTGTACAGGTTGCTAAAAAGTTTGTCCTCAAGCTTACAGTTCTTTGGGCATCCCACATACCGCTAGACCCCATCCAAGTTGTTAACAACTAAATACCAGCTCAAGGACTGTATTGTTGACTCTGGATGTGCAAGATGTGGAAACATGCGTGTTGCCTGGCTGTGCAAAGCTTAGGGGGATCCAACCAAATTCAGCGGCTCCTGCAGGGGTAGCGCTACATATGTATCGGAATCGAGGGAACCACTCTCACCCCGGTCTCTGATGTCTAAGTGATTTCATTGAAACCTGTATAACTATAGTCCATAATTCCCAATTTTATCACCCAGCTGAAGGTTTCTTCTATTGGGGATGAGTGATACGATTCTCAGTCCATATCCAGACATTCTGAGCCATAGATCCCGCCAGCCTGAATGTATCTGGCCAGTCATATCTCTAGTCTCTCAGAATATAGAGAAGTCCTCCGGAGAATCCTGGGAACGGTGATATAGCAAGCGAACGCAGACTGCTGCCAGATGGAAGGATAATGCCTTCGCAGCCATCCCTGGCCCGCCAAGTGTTTAACATATCCATTCCCATAATCCTGCTGTCTATCTTTTCATATTAACAATTTCTTCAGCAGCCTGCAAAAAATGCTGCCGGAGACATATTTGCATATTTGAAAACAGTGATTAAATTCACATTAAACTAAAGGTAGAATCTAAAGTGAATCTGTGCCCAGACTACACACTTGTAGCACCCTCCTAGTTGAGTGGGGGGGAACTAGATCCTAATGGTTAGGCAGCAGCTGAGCAGGTGTAATAGCCAGAAAATGGTCAAATTGTGGTCAGGGCTGGGAGGCTCTGCAGGCCAGCCCCTCTAGAATTTCCCCCTGCTCTAGGGCTTTTGGAGGAAGGTCTTAGAAGCAGTGAATGGCTGCACTCTTGAAGGGTCCTAGCCAATCCTCAGCAAAAGGTTGGCAAGGGGCTGGACACGCTAAAAAGTGTTGGAGCCTGCTCTGTGGCAGGAGTGTGGGAAAGGAGTCCGGTGGAAGAAGGAGAGAGGAAGATGTGAGGCTGCCAGGATCCCTACTGGGATGGGGCCTGTGGCAGAACCGTTCCGCCTGGGCTTCCTCGTGCGGAGCGATGCGTCTCAGCCAATGGTCCCCTTTTCTGGCAAGTCTTCCAGCGCTCTGTCAAGGTAGGTATTAGAGCTCAAAACCAATCCTTCCCTGCTATCCCAAACCACGAGTCAGAACTTCGTGTAGGGTGAAATGAATCAATCTTTATTGAACACAGTTCAGTATATACAGCTTCACCCCCACCCCCACCAGACAGCCTGGCACTGGGTTTTCCCCACCTACAACAAAACCCTACAACCAACAATACAGTATGAACTCTATAGAAATGAAAGACTACAAAGTCACATTTCCCTAAACAAACAGTGTAGAATGTCTGTCTACATACCAGCTGCTAAACATATGCAGCTTTACCAAGGGGAAAAAACTGAAACCGAAAGGGCAAAATGTTATCACAAAGGGACGGTTCGTAACAGGGCCTGCCTTGGAGCCTGGAGTTGGACGGGCGGAAAGCTTGGAATTCATTGGCCCCCTGAGAGAGGACCACATGTATGGCAGGAAAGGTGCAGCCCAGCTAACAGGCCTGGTAGTGGCAGCCAACCCACAAGCGGTACAGGAGAGGATCTGAATGAGTACACCTACACCCCCTGGGTGGATAGGGGAAGGAGCACTCTGGTGGGAAACCAGATTAGCCCCCTACTTGTGACTGTTCACCTATTTAAAGGGACATGAACCGGATCCCCTGCTCTGGGATTCCTCCAGATTGCTGGGTGAAGCAATCCAACTCCAATCCGCCCCTCCAACTCCAGACTCGAAGGCAGGCCCCATCCCAGAAGATCATCTAGGGTCTGTGGTGGTACATTAAGTAGACGCTGGCTAGCTCTCCAACAGAAACTGTGCTGCAGAGAAGGCTTGAAAATAGTTCCAGGAAGTTTCTTCTCAGTTCACTGGTACCCTTGGGCATCCTCTATACCCTTAACCCAGTGTTTCTCAACTCCAGTCCTCATGGACCCCCAACAGGTCATGTTTTCAGGATTTCCCTCAGATGAAACAGCTGTGGTAATTACTAAGGCAGTGAAACTGATCAAATCACCTGTGCAAAATAATGGAAATCCTGAAAACATGACCTGTTGGGGGTCCATGAGGACTGGAGTTGAGAAACACTGCCTTAACCCCATCCCAGTTCAAAATGCCCTCAATAAAGCAACAAAACAAAAGCTCAAGGGCTGATTTCTGACTTTGGATGCAAGCCTGTGTGAAGATGAGTGATGCCTGGCTGTGCAGGACTATAAGGGGACCCAATTCATCAGCAACTCTTAAGGGGGTAGTGCTAGTGCTAACTCCTCCATACGTGTTTCGTCATCTATGACATTGTTAGGGGTGTTACGGCGTGTGACGTCATGGACGTGGCGGCCATCTTGTCGGTTGGAAACAACATTGGTTGGATACAGCATTACGGTATTATGTTGTGCCTTTGTGCTAGTTTTTAAATGTGAGTTTATCTCTTGCATTTAATTCTTTTTGTACCAATTTACTACACTATACGTTGGCTTTTTTCCTTTGATCTATGTATTCTGGACTATCACTATCTATTCGACTGGAGCTGATTCATGTATTAGGAGTGTTGCCATTGTGATCAAAGCTGGAAGTACTGCTGTGATGACCTTTGGTGTTATCTTCACTGCACATTTTGACTGTTCCTGATGGGCGGTCAAACCATTTGGTAAGAGGCGGTATATTTGGTGTGGCGGTGGAGGTTTCCCCCCCCGTTTGCTCTACTCTTGAATACCATCTTTCTAAGTTCACCTATCAGGGACCCTCAAGGACCATTGTTTTTTCCTTTCGTTTGCATTATCTGATTAGACTGATGCTGATGCACAGTGCCTAAGGCTGGCCATACATTAAACAACTTTCTTGAGATTTTTGGTTTAGATTTACCAAAAACCATATAATAGGAGGTCAAACTTAAACACTTTCAATTGTATCCAATTGCCTAATTGGATACAATTAAAAGTGTTTAGGTTTGACCTCCTATTATATGGTTTTTGGCCCCTGCACTACATAGTTGAGGGTAAATCTAAAGGAAATTGGGCAGAAAATTGTAAGCCTAAGTGAGTTTAATTTCCACCGTAATCAGCCACACAACCCCTGTCATTAATATGTGTTCCGTTTTAAAGGGGTGAGGTGGCAACCCAAGTAACCGGTCGTCACAAGAACCAAAAATCTGAAGGAACGTATATTGCAGCCCAATGACTTTAAAAGCTCACAGCCGCCATATGATCATTGTGTATTGGATGGGGAGAGATTGGAGCTTTACAGAGAGATAAGACACAAAGCTAAAGCACCGGAATAAAGATACTTATTTTCCCAAAAAAGTGGCAGTTATTGTCAGCGAGTCCAGGGAGATTTGAAAATGACAGTCAGGCTGCTAAAATACAGCTACCTATCCTTTGGTAAAGCCTTGTGAATGGAGCCCATTGTGCGCTCTGCTCTGGATGACAGCGGCAAGCATCAATTCCTTTCGTTTCCTCTTCCGTAACGCTTTGTACAGATGTAAGCCGTTGCCCAAGCCTGTCATTTACAGGATTTGTGTATTTTCAATGTTCCTTTTGAATCCGCATAAAAGGCCCTCTCTCTGCTCTACAGTATTTTTCTTTTTTTTTCTTTTTCTTTTTTAATTTTGACTTTGGTTCGTGCCGACCTCGGGTTCCCATTCCTTTGTGTTACCATAGCTGGCTTGATAGCTCCACAAATGGCCCAAAATTGAATAACGAGGTTCCTTCCTCCCGTAGACTACAAGGGAGAAGCTGCGGTGATATGTTTCTGAGAAGTAGGAGAAGCAGATTTCGGAAGTCCTTCCGTAGGTTTTCTTTTAAAGACAATCAAATAATAACTTTTTGAGGGGATGTATAATCACACGTGTAAAGGAGATATGCAGTGATACTCTTCTCAATACGCTGTAATGTTTTAAAATGATTGTTTGCATGCGTGACCTTCAGTAGGAGACACTATATAGAAAACGTAGGTGGATTCTTCTCGGAATGATGGCATTCTGGTGTCTCCAGTGAATGGTTCTGTTAATACTCCATCATACAAAGAGACAACTGGGATATTCCAAGTTTGTGGTAACAAGTTCGGGAAAACTGTCTTCTCTTCCACCAAGACTGTGCCCCTATCAGGAAACTAGTAGAGCTAATGCTGATTCTTCCACAGCTAATGCTCAGGGCCGTGGATAAGGGGGTACCACCAGTCCTCCTGTATGGGGCCCAGGCTAGCAGGGGGCCCAGGCAGTTGGTGAATCAGAGTTGGGCAATGAGGGTTGTTCAACACGGCAAGGGAGCAATTACTGGAACCAATCCCCTGTATATCCCTATACACTACCCAATGCTTCTCCAGGTACGGGGGAGCTTGTGTCTTGAGCAGGGCTGTGGATTCCCTGTGTGCCCCCACCCCCACAGTGCTTCTGGATTCCCTCCCCTACTTCCCACCGGCAGCTGCAAGCACACAACAAGATCCTTCAGGATGGAGAGCAGGGGAAGGGTGCAGTAAATTTGTCACATTTACCAGAATCTTTCTTTCCTGAACGAACACAATGAGTAATCAGTACCGATCACTCACTGTGTTCATTCATAACTGAAGCCTGACAAACTGTATTTTTTTGGGGGGATTGCCCTGACAGGTTGGCTGTATGGAGCCCCGTGGTTTCTGACAGCAGCCCTGCTACTGTCAGGGACCATTGCGATGCATGGGTCTACACATGCGTAGGCATCTGTCAAGACGTACAGGTAGCAGGGCACTAGGACCCAGGCGCATCCATCGTCTTGACAGTACTAGGCAGGCACTGGGACCTAGGCGGCGACAGTCAGGTGCAGGGTGGGCTACTTAAGCCAGCCCTGCACAGATGCTTGTTGCCGAATGGTCTTTTGTATCCTGTTACCTATGTGTGAGTACTTCTGATTTGGATTGTCTGACCTTGTTGCCTTCTCCTGTCCTGACCCCTTGGCTTGCCTGACTCTGCTCCTGGATGTTCCCTTATAGATCTGATCTTTTGGTATTGACCCTGCGTGTGACCCGACTATCCTTTGCATATCGTCTTGTACCTCACCGATCCGCTAGTTACCGACCCAACTTGTTTGACTCTGACTTTGCTCATCCATCCATCCATCCCTCAGGGATCCCTGGGCTCCCTCACATCAGACTCTTAACCCGCTGGAGCCCTTGGCAGACTCCTCTACCTCTGGTAGAGATACCTAGCAGCTGCGACCTGGTCCCGGATCGCTCCAAGTCCATCCCCACCATCAGGGGCCCTGGTGAACAAGTGCTCCGGTACTTACACTCCGCACTCTGGGGAGGCTCTATCAGGGGACTGATAGAGGTACTGTCAGGCGGTCCGTTACAGCTACTGTTACTTCTACAACTAATGCTCATTCCCAAGCAGCCAATGCTCACTCCCAAGCAGCCAATGCTCACTCCCAAGCAGCCAATGCTCACTCCCAAGCAGCCAATGCTCATTCCCAAGCAGCCAATGCTCACTCCCATGCAGCCAATGCTCACTCCCATGCAGCCAATGCTCACTCCCATGCAGCCAATGCTCACTCCCATGCAGCCAATGCTCACTCCCATGCAGCCAATGCTCACTCCCAAGCAGCCAATGCTCACTCCCAAGCAGCCAATGCTCACTCCCAAGCAGCCAATGCTCACTCCCCAAGCAGCCAATGCTCACTCCTAAGCATCCTCCTGTGGGGGTTGGGGAAAGACCTGGCAACCTACCCTGTAAAATAATTGCTAAGAGAATTCATGGAAAAAGTCGATTACGAGTGACGGTCCATGCAATCGCCAAGGGTTGGATACAACTGAATGGATAGATAGACATTCCTAATATCACCTCCGATTTAACCCCTTGCCTACCGGGCACTTCCCCCCCCCTTCCTGCCCAGGCCAATGTTCAGCTTTCAGCGCTGTCGCACTTTGAATGACAATTGCGCGGTCATGCTACATTGTACCCAGAGGACATTTTTATAATTTTTTCACACAAATAGAGCTTTCTTTGGTGGTATGTACTCCCCGCTGGGGGTTTCATTTTTTGCGCTATAAACAAAAAAGGAGCACAAAATGTGAAAGAAAAAAAAGTTTTTCTTTGTTTCTATTATAAAATTTTGCAAACAGGTAATTTTTCTCCTTCACTGATGTGCGTTGATGAGGCTGCACAGATAGGCGGAACTGAAGGGTTGCACTGACTGACGGCACTGGTAGTAGTTGTATAGTAGTGGTACATAGTTGATCCAAGCTGGAACAATGGAACTACAATATTGCCCCAAGTATTGGGCCGCCTGCCTTTCCATGCACATTAGTCCGTAGGGTTCAATATTGAGTTGGCCCCACCCTTTCCACACACATGACCTTTAATGCTCCCCCAGTCTTAGTCCGTAGGGTTCAATATTGAGTTGGCCCCGCCCTTTCCACGCACATGACCTTTAATGGCCCCCCAGTCTTAGTCTGTAGGGTTCAATATTGAGTTGGCCCCGCCCTTTGCAGCTATAACAGCTTCAACTCTTCTGGGAAGGCCCCCCCACAAGGTTTAGGAGGGTGTCTATGGGAAGGTTGGACCATTCTTCCAGAAGCACATTTGTCAGGTCAGGCACTGATGTCGGGGGAGGAGGCCTGGCTCACAGTCTCCGCTCTAATTCATCCCAAAGGTGTTCTATGGGGTTGAGGTCAGGACTCTGTGCAGGACAGTCAAGTTCCTCCACCCCAAACTGGCTCCTCCATGTCTTTATGGACCTTGCTTTGTGCACTGGTGTGCAGTCATGTTGGGACAGGAAGGGGCCATCCCCAAACTCCTCCCACAAAGTTGGGAGCATGAAATTGTCCAAAATGTCGCCTTAAGCGTCCCCTTCACTGGAACTAGGGGGCCAAGCCCAACCCCTGAAAAACAACCCTACACCATAATCCCCCCTCCACCAAACTTTACACTTGGCACAATGCAGTCAGGCAAGTACCGTTCTCCTGGCCACCACCAAACCCAGACATGTCCATCAGATTTCCAGACAGAGAAGCATGATTGGTCACTCCAGAGAACACGTCTCCTCTGCTCTAGAGTCCAGTGGCGGCGTGCTTTACACCACAGCATCCGACGCTTCGCATTGCACTTGGTGATGGAAGGCTTGGATGCAGCTGCTCGGCCATGGAAACCCATTCCATGAAGCTCTCTACACACTGTTGTTGGGCTCATCTGAAGGCCACACCAAGTTTGGAGGTCTTTAGCTATTGACTCTGCAGACAGTTGGTGACTTCTGCGCACTGTGCGCTTCAGCATGCGCTGACCCCGCCCTGTCATGTGACGTGGCCTACCACTTGGTGGCTGAGTGGCTGTAGTTCCCAGTGGCTTCCACTTTGTTATAATCCCACTAACAGTTGAGCGTGGAATATATAGTAGCCAGGAAATGTCACGGATGGACTTATTGCCCAGGTGGCCACCTATCACGGGACCACGCTTGGAGTCACTGAGCTCCTGAGAGCGACCCATTCTTTCACCAATGTTTGTAGAAGCCGTCTGCATGCCTAGGGGCTTGATTGTATACACCTGTGTCCATGGAGGGGATTGGAACACCTGAATCACATGATATGGAGGGGGATTGGAACACCTGAATCACATGATATAGAGGGGATTGGAACACCTGAATCACATGATTACGAGGGGATTGGAACACCTGAATCACATGATTGGAAGGGGATTGGAACACCTGAATCACATGATTAGGAGGGGATTGGAACACCTGAATCACATGATTGGAAGGGGATTGGAACACCTGAATCACATGATATGGAGGGGATTGGAACACCTGAATCACATGATATGGAGGGGATTGGAACACCTGAATCACATGATTGGGAGGGGATTGGAACACCTGAATCACATGATTGGGAGGGGATTGGAACACCTGAATCACATGATTAGGAGGGTGGGGCCAATACTTCTGGCAATATAGTGTATATATAAAATCCATCCCTGGAATTCCTCTTCAGCCCCCCAGGCCCGTTACTTCAGCCTTCTCACTAACAGTTAATAGGGAAGGTACGGCCGGCCGAATGCGCTTTCCTGGCGGAGATGAATCCGCGGCTCGCTGGGTTCACACGCTGACAGGCTGAAAAATGACATTGACTTTGAAGCGGGGGGCGAGCGGTTTAAATGTCAATGTTCTGCGTTGGTGACCTCGCACACTTTGTCTCGCTGGGCCTCGGGCGCAGAAATCACAGGTTGTAAGCGTGTCAGGACGGGGCCGCGTTACTGTAAATATCCAGGTACAAGGCCGCTCATCGCTCTTCTTATCGAATTTATGGCGTTTGTGCCGGAGAGAGAAGAAGGGGGAAAAAAAAAAATTGCTGTACAATATAAAGTCATTAAGTCGCGTTCTGCCCCAAGTCACCGCGAAAGGCGCAGCGGAGAAGATCAGGAGACGTGACTTTATTTACGCCACGGGGCCGGCCATGACTGATTTACATCACGCGTGCGTGTGACAGCGCGGCCGTCCGACCGCTTCGACAACAGGCTGAGGGGCATTCTGCAACTTTTTTTTTTGCAAAGTCTGATGTGTTTGGTGGAAACAGGCGGCGATCGAATCCGCATTACCGCGCGCCCTCTCCCGTCCCTGGTGCCGAAGAAGAGGCGGTTTATTTTCCGGGAGTGAACTAGAAGAGCCCGGTGGTAATGAAAAATGGAATCTTTACGCATTTCGCTTTCAATACGAGTTTCAGTAAAGGTACAAGAAAAATGGAGTGTATACGCATCTCCCGCGAACCGCGAATTCCGATGGAGACCGCGAGTGTCTCTTCGGTAAGACTGTAGGACCGGGGCGGGCAATTTATTTTCCACATAAGAAGCTGGCAATGTTGTTGAGGGCCAGATACGTGCGGCCGCAATGTGACGTCACTGCCACAGCAAGGCGCAAATTAAGGCTGACAGGTGAGGGTGTAGGCTCCGCCCCTTTACCTGTGGGGTGGATAGCGGAAGCTGGCAACATCTCCCCACATGCCCTCACCTCCCAGTCACTTGAGGGGTGTCCCCACCCCTCCTACATGGCCAAAGCCACTTGGAAATGGTGGAAGTGCGACAGACGCCATCTTGGTGCCTGGCAGACCAACAGGGGTGGAAGCATGGCCGCCATCTTGTTGACTGGCCAACGTGGATCTAGGGATTTCTAGTTTCCTTGTGACCTCACGCGGGCTGGACAGAGACAGTCCAAGCGTGTGGCCAGGGGGCAGGGAGGGGGCATTGAAATTCATTACTATTGTGATTAGAAGATTCAGATACATCCGAATCTCCCAATTCCGCACATTTTTTTTGATTGGTAACAAAATGAATCGCACACGTCTAAAGCCCAGCTGCCGCTACAAAGTATCCCCTTCTGATACTATAAACAATATTAATACAATGTTTCTAAAATATATACATTCCTAAAGTGGCTGTACACCTCAGACATGAAATATGAACCAAGCATATCCCTCTATAGTGTGTTCCGGTCTCAGTCCAGAGCACTGAGTGTCATTTCTGTCTGCTGCCTCCTTCCTCTGCTATCAGCACTTCTGACAAGTTTTCCTGACACCAAGAGATAAATGGTGACAGGGGTGGGAGCTGCCACTGACTGACAGCCTCAGCTCCATCAGCTGTGTGGAGGGTGGGGTTTCTCTTCCCTCCAATCAGCTCTCAGAGCTCTGCTCACCAATGTAACTTTACCTATCCACCCCCTTTTGTTCTGAATGCTCAGACAACCTTTATAAACTCAGCATTTTGAATGGATGTAGGGAAGAGAAGGCTGCAGATAGATAGGTACAACTTACCCTTCCCTCCAATCAGCTCTCAGAGCTCTTCTCACTGAGCTCTACAGAGTGTAATTTCAGCTCCTCCCCCCCAGAAGCTAGTGGGCAGAAGAGGTGGAGACCTAATCTGCATGTTTATGGGAGTGTAGCCAATCACAGGTTTGGAGGCCCTGGTAGAGTGGTGGACCAGCCCATAAATATGGGGGAGTCGGGTGGAAGATGGAGTGTTGAGGAGAGTGTCAGTGGCCTGGCATTCCTAGCTCTAGAGGGGGGCGGCCTGCCTGATGGGCTCAGGCTGGCTCAGGAGGGTCCATTCAGCATGAACAGGATCAAGGCCTGGGAGCAGTGGGATCAAGGAGGACAGAGTGAGGACATCACCACACCCAGGGAAGTTATCCCTGTGCATTGATTCAGCAAAATTGGGCATCCCCAAGGCATTTTGTTCACCAGGAATGTGGGGGAATGTGGGGGAACGCAGTTCCGGCACCTCCAGCACTGAAATGTGTGTAATGGCAAGGGGTGCTGGGGTGTGCTGGATGGTCTATTGTTGCTGGGGGATCGATTGTTGCTGGTGGGGATCTTTTTTTGCATGAGTTTCTATTGTTGATGGGGAGGTCTGTTGTTGCTGGGGGGAGGTCATTTGTTTGCTTGGGGGGTATCTACTGTTGAGGGAGAGCTCTATTGTTGCGGTTGCTGGGAGATCTGTTGTTTCTGCTGGGGGTCGATTGTTGCTGGGGTGGTATTTTGTGTTGGGGTGTCCACTGTTGCTGGGGAAAAGCTATTGTCGTGTGTGTGGGGGGGTCTATTACTGCTGGGAGGGGATCTACTGTTGCTGGGCTGGGGGGCTATTGTTCCTCACTGCAGGGGATCTATTTTACTGTCTTTCTTGTTATTAATAAATTCAATACAAATTACTTAGTAGCACAAAATGATACTTCATTCTGTATTCTCTAAAAGGGGTAATACTGGGAGGTGGGTAGGGAGTGGGACCAAGGGACAGTGCTCAGAGGTGGGTAGGGGGTAGAACCAAGGGACAGTGCTCAGAGGTGGGTAGAGGGAGGAACCAAGGGACAGTGCTCAGAGGTGGGTAGGGAGTGGGACCAAGGGACGGTGCTCAGAGGTGGGTAGGGAGTGGGACCAAGGGACGGTGCTCAGAGGTGGGTAGGTGTTGGAATCAAGGGATGGTGCTCAGAGGTGGGTAGGGGGTGGAAACAAATGACGGTGCTCAGAGGTGGGTAGGTGGTGGAATCAAGGGACGGTGCTCAGAGGTGGGTAGGGGGTGGAAACAAATGACAGTGCTCAGAGGTGGGTAGGGGGTGAAACTAAGGGACAGTGCTCAGAGGTGGGTAGGGGGCGGAACCAAGAGACGGTGCTCAGAGGTGGGTAGGGGGCGGAACCAAGAGACGGTGCTCAGAGATGGGTAGGGGGTGGGACCAAGGGACGGCGCTCAGAGATGGGTAGGGGGTGGGACCAAGGGACGGTGCTCAGAGGTGGGCAGGGGGTGGAACTAAGGGACGGCGCTCAGAGGTGGGCAGGGGGTGGAACTAAGGGACGGTGCTCAGAGTTGGGTAGGGGGTGGAGACAAGGGGGGATTTAGAAGGGCGGAGTTCCTGCACATATTTTTTGAGAAACAAAGCCCTGGGCATCCCACAATCTCTTTCACCCATCCAGATTACATCCCCCAATAAAATAAAAAAAAAAACAAGCTCCTGGACTGTTCACTGACTGTGGATACAAGTTTGGAAAATGCGCGTTGCCTGGCTGTGCTACGGGGATCTGGAAACACAGCGGCCCCTCCCCAGGGTAGAGCTACACAAGAAAACATAGCATCCCCCCCACCCCCCACCCCTGTGTTTCCAACTGAAGATATTCACCTGGAAGAGCGATCAATAATAATCTCCCCCCCCAATGTCACCGGGACGTCGCCTTCCACTTACACCCTAAACCCTCGAATGCCGGGTGTGGAAGGTCTCGGCGTCCAGGCGCGGCGGGTTTTCGGTTTTCCGGCGCACAAAGCAGAAATTGCTCATTAGCGCGGGGCGGTCGCATTAAAAGGAGCCGCAGAAAATGTGATTATGACATGGCGGCCGCCGGAGCCCCTCCGTTCTCATACAACACAAATGATATCTGACATTTCACTCCGGGCCTGGAGGGGCCAGGCGCAAATTCCTGCCGCCGCCACCGCCGCCACCGCCATCAATAACCCGAGGCATCGCCGTGACAGATGGAACTCCGCAGTTAATTTCAAGGCTGGCGACCGCGTGCAGACGGCGGTGTCAGAGAGACGCGGGAGCGCCGGGATGGAGAACAAACTACGGCAGGAACATAAACTGTCCTCAGATGTGCAGCGCTACTCCTATCCGGAGGTCAGCCACAATGATGAGGGTTGTACTCCGGGAACCTCTACACCCAGGAGCGAGCATGGAGCATAATATCTGCTGATAGAGGGCCCGGGGAACGGGGGAGGGGAGACAAGTCCTCACTCCCCCCTCCCCCGGTGATCAGACTGTACATTGTAACTTTGTAGAAGGAGGAGGAGTCATTTCCTCAGTCTCCCCTCCCCCGGTGATCAGACTGTGCATTGTAACTTTGTAGAAGGAGGAGGAAGTGTTTCCTCAGTCTCCCCTCCCCCCAGTGA
This sequence comes from Staurois parvus, assembly GCF_062004578.1. Lineage (NCBI taxonomy): Eukaryota > Metazoa > Chordata > Amphibia > Anura > Ranidae > Staurois > Staurois parvus. The sequence goes on from NW_028319402.1 coordinate 111,555, forward strand.
TCAGACTGTACATTGTAACTTTGTAGAAGGAGGAGTCTTTTCCTCAGTCTCCCCTCCCCCCAGTGATCAGACTGTACATTGTAACTTTGTAGAAGGAGGAGGAGGCATTTCCTCAGTCTCCCCTCCCCCAGTGATCAGACTGTACATTGTAACTTTGTAGAAGGAGGAGGAGGCATTTCCTCAGTCTCCCCTCCCCCAGTGATCAGACTGTACATTGTAACTTTGTAGAAGGAGGAGGAGGCATTTCCTCAGTCTCCCCTCCCCCGGTGATCAGACTGTATATTGTAACTTTGTAGAAGGAGGAGGAGGTGTTTCATCAGTCCCCCCTCCCCCCAGTGATCAGACTGTGCATTGTAACTTTGTAGAAGGAGGAGGAAGTGTTTCCTCAGTCTCCCCTCCCCCCAGTGATCAGACTGTACATTGTAACTTTGTAGAAGGAGGAGTCATTTGCTCAGTCCCCCCTCCCCCGGTGATCAGACTGTGCATTGTAACTTTGTAGAAGGAGGAGGAGGCATTTCCTCAGTCTCCCCTCCCCCAGTAATCAGAATGTACATTGTAACTTTGTAGAAGGAGGAGGAGTCATTTCCTCAGTCTCCCCTCCCCCGGTGATCAGACTGTGCATTGTAACTTTGTAGAAAGAGGAGGAGGTGTTTCCTCAGTCCCCCTCCCCCAGTGATTAGACTGTACATTGTAACTTTGTAGAAGGAGGAGTCATTTCCTCAGTCTCCCCTCCCCCGGTGATCAGACTGTGCATTGTAACTTTGTAGAAGGAGGAGGAGGCATTTCCTCAGTCTCCCCTCCCCCAGTGATCAGAATGTACATTGTAACTTTGTAGAAGGAGGAGGCGCTTCCTTAGTCTCCCCTCCCCCGGTGATCAGACTGTACATTGTAACTTTGTAGAAGGAGGAGGAGTCATTTCCTTAGTCTCCCCTCCCCCGGTGATCAGAATGTACATTGTAACTTTGTAGAAGGAGGAGGAGTCATTTCCTTAGTCTCCCCTCCCCCGGTGATCAGACTGTAACAGTGTAGCAATGAATAAATATGTAAATCTCTCATTCCAGGAAGTAGCTGGTGACCCCGAGTGATGGCTGAAGATAGATGGCTCCGTCCTTCTGGAGGGAAGATCAGAGGATGACATTGTTGGGAGGGGTTTTGTAGTCCCATGAGAGGTAATCAATAAATGGAAGCGAACAATCTGGTCTATGTGATTCTAGAGCTGCTTTGATGTCAGCCGCGGTGCCAGTTCTGCGTCACGTTCCGGGCCAGTAATGGTGGTAACTACGACTCATAATGGCAATTAAAGGAGAACTCCACCCCTCATTCTTTGTCATTGCGGATCGCACAGGAGAAGGATTAGACCCCCTTTATGGGTTTGGTATTATCTGTGTCCCCCTTGCTTGCCCCAGCAGCCAGTGAAGCAGAGATGTCCATGTGGCTCTCCCTGTCCCTGTGGGATGGATAACTGGATCGCCCACAAGGTGCCCTAAGCAGAGGCCCAACATGGGGGGGTGCTTTGGGGCAGGGGGGGGGGCTTTGTCCCCATGTTCATATGGATGAGGGCCTCTTCCCCACAACCCTGGCCTGTGGTTGTGTGGGTCTGCGGGCGGGGGGCTTATTGGAATCTGGAAGCCCCCTTTAACATGGGGGTCCCAAGATCCTGCCCCCCCCATGTGAATGACTATGGGGTACATGGTTCCGCTACCCATTCACACAAAAAGTGTCGTATAAAAAATGACAGGAGACGGTCTCTGACAAATCCTTTATTAAAAACAGAAATTTAAAAAATGTCCCCCGAAGTAAATCCAGCGTCAATCATGATGCCCCTCCCCTGCCGCCGCCGACCAGAAAAAAAGAGAAAAAAATGGCTCCCGCCGTCTGATACCCGAGCCGGGATGTCAGTTCTTAAATACTGTAATGATGTCACAAGGGGGTGGGGTTCACCCCGCCCCCTTGTGATGCCATACTGTGCTGTGATTGACTAAAGCGTTGCACCTGACCTGTCAAGGCCCAGTGCATTGTGGGGCACGGCGGCCAAACACACGACGGCCCATGTTTGAGTTGTACTTAGGTCAGGGGTGGGCAACTGTGGCCCTCCAGCTGTTGTGGAACAAAAAGTCCCATCATGCCTCTGCGAGTCATGATGCAACTGTCAGCCTTTCAATGCCTCATGGGACATGTAGTTCCATGACAGCTGGAGGACCGCAGTTGCCCACCCTGACTTAGGTGAAACAAAGGAACATAAAATGGGTGCGAGCAGGGCTGGTGCTACCACTAGGTGAACTAGGCAGCCGTCTAGGGAGCACTGCTGCCTAGGACGCAGCCACAGGGTGCTTGGGTGGGCTATGCCCCCCCAGATTTCGGTTGTGCGCCCCCAGGCCAGTTTTCCATAGAGTGCCTTCCCCCATCCCCGCAATCATGGCTGGGACAAGGGGAGAGCAGCCTGGAGCAGTGAAATCTGCACAGGAGAAATGACAGGAGAGAGGTGGAGGTGCAGGCTGTGCTCTCCTCTCCTGTCAGTGGAGAGATCCTCCATACAGCAGATGACACAGGATCGCTCTTACATCACCATGGTCAGTGTCCGATCCATTCCCTGACTCCCTGCTGCCAAGAGATGAGCCGTCATTGGAGGAGATGGGGGTGGGGAAATCACACTGTGTATAGCCCCATCCAAGAGCAATCCTGTGCCATCTGCTGTATGGAGGATCTCCCCACTGACAGGAGGGAGAGCACAGCCTGCACCTCTACCTGGTTTCCAACCTGTAAATTGGGGGGAGCTTACTGACCAGGGAACTGTACACAGTGAAAGGGGTTTGGCAATCATTTGTGATGAGAGGTTTGTGCAGGAGGGGGGATGATGGAGGGGGAATTTGTGCTAGGAGGAGTGAGGGGGAGGATATGTGCAAGGAGTAGGAGGGAGGTTTGGAGGGGAGGGGGATTTGTGCTAAAGAAGGAGGGGGAGGATTTGGTTAAGGTGGGAGGATTTTATGCTGGGAAGGGTAATTTGGGGGGTTTTTAGAGGAGGGATTGGGGGGGGGGGGGATTTGTCCTAGGTCGGGGGGTTGAAGGAAGAGGATTGGTGCTGGGAGTGAGGATTTGTACTAGGAGGGGGGATTGGGGGGATTGTGCTAGAAGGGGGGATTGGGGGGATTTGTGTTAGGAGAGGGGATTGGGGGGGTGCTAGAAGGGGAGGAATGGGGTGGGGTGATTTGTGTTAGGAGGGGGGATTGGGGGGTTTGCTAGGAGGAGTGGACTGGGGGGGAGGCTAGGGGAGGGGATAGTGGGGAATTTGTCCTAGGTCGTGGGGGGAGGGTTGAAGGAAGAGGATTGGTGCTGGGAGGGGGGATTTGTGCTAGGAGGGGGGATTGTGCTAGAAGGGGGGATTTGTGTTAGGAGAGGGGATTGGGGGGGTGCTAAAAGGGAAGGATTGGGGTGGGGTGATTTGTGTTAGGAGGGGGGATTGGGGGGGGTTTACTAGGAGGAGAGGAGTGGGGGGGGGAGGCTAGGGGAGGGGATAGGGGGGAATTTGCCCTAGGTCGTGGGGGGGTTTGAAGGAAGAGGATTGGTGCTGGGAGGGGGGATTTGTGCTAGGATGGGGGATTGTACTAGAAGAGGGGATTGGGGGGATTTGTGTTAGGAGAGGGGATTGGGGGGATTGTGCTAGAGGGGGGATTGGGAGGGAATTGGTTCTAGGTCAGGGGGGGTTGAAGGAAGAGGATTGGTGCTGGGAGGGGGATTTGTACTAGGAGGGGGGATTGGGCTAGAAGGGGGGATTGGGGGGATTTGTGTTAAGAGAGGGGATTGGGGGAGTGCTAGAAGGGGAGGACTGGGGTGGGGTGATTTGTATTTGGGTGGGTTGCTAGGAGGAGAGGACTGGGGGGGGGGGGAGGCTAGGGGAGAGTATTGGGGGGGAATTTGTCCTAGGTCGGGTGGGGGGGGTTTAAGGAAGAGGATTGGTGCTGGGAGGGGGGATTTGTGCTAGGAGGGGGGATTGTGCTAGAAGAGGGGATTGGGGGGTGCTAAAAGGGAAGGACTGGGGGGGTGATGTGTTAAAGGGGGGATTAGGGGATTTGCTAGGAGGAGAGGACTGGGGGGGAGGCTAGGGGAGGGTATTGGGGGGGAATTTGTCCTAGGTCGAGGGGGTTGAAGGAAAAGGATTTGTGCTGGGAGGGGGGTTTTGTGCTAGGAGGGCGATTGGGCTAGAAGAGGGGATTGGGGGGATTGTGCTAGGACAGGGGATTGGGGGGGCTGCTAAAAGGGAAGGACTGGGGGGGTGATTTGTGTTAGAAGGGGGGATTGGGGGGTTTGCTAGGAGGAGAGGACTGGGAGGAGGCTGGGGGGGGGGTATTAGGGGGGAATTTTTCCTAGGTCGGGGGGGGGGGGGGAGGTTGAAGGAAAAGGTTTGGTGCTGGGAGGGGGGATTTGTGCTAGAAGAGGGGATTGGGGGGAGGACTGGGAGGGGGGATTTGTGTTAGGAGGAGAGAGATTGGGTTGGGGGGGTTTTGCTAGGAAGGGGCACCATTACCGGGGCTGGCAGGAGTCTGTTGTCAGTTTTAGACACCCCCCCCCCCCAGCTCTCATGTCCGTACATGAACAGGCCTGGCAGCAAAGGGGTTAAACAACCTATTTGAACCCTCCAAACTGGTTTCCAGCAGCTGCACAGCACAGAAGCCGCCTTGGTCAGTCACCAATGACCTTCTATTAGCTCCTGATTGCGGCTCGCTCTTCTCCTTCCATCGGGTCTTAGTCCTGCCTTCGGTACTGCAGACCGCAATCTTTTCTCTCTCGCCTTGAAACCGTATTTGGAGTCCCAGAATTGGCTGATTAGGTTCATATCTTACTGTTCGCTGTCACTTTGATGGATTTCAGTCTGAAGTCGGTCCAGTCAAGTCCGGAGTTCCTCGGGCCTCAATCTCGGGTCCCTTACTTTTTAGCATTGACATGTTTCCATGCGGCCAGAAGACATGGACTCAAATATCGCTTCTATGGTGATGACACTCAGACATCCACACCACACGGGGTCTACATGGTGGCTTCTCTGCCATCTAATTGTATCTGTGATATGAAAACTTGGTTGGCCCGTCATTTCCTTCAATGAAATGGTGACAAGGCTGAAGTCCTGCCTATTGGCACTCCTCAGTCCTAGCCTATGGTAGCCTATCGATGGCATCGGACCTGAGCTTCAGTCTAAATTGAAACATCTAGGGATGATATTTGATGCCAGGGCCGGAACTGGGGGGGGGGGGGTGCTGGGGAGGGCTCTGCCCCCCCCCCCCAGTCCCTGAGAGTGCATGAGCCAGCCTGATACAGACAGTTGATGTAAGGGGGGCACTCTGATGGGGACAATCCATGTAAGGGGGGCTCTCTGATGGGGACAATCCATGTAAGGGGGCTCTCTGATGGGGACAATCCATGTAAGGGGGGCTCTCTGATGGGGACAATCCATGTAAGGGGGAAACTCTGATGAGGACACCAGATCTAAGGCGGCACTCTGATGGGGATAACTGATCATCCGTAACAGGGACTCTGATGTAAGGAGGCACTCTGATGGGGACCCTGATGCAAGGGAGCACTTTGAAAGGGACCCTGATGTAAGGGGATATTCTAATGGGGGCACTTGATGTAAGGGGGCACTCTGACCAGGACCCTGATGTAAGGGAGCCCTCTGATGGGGGCACCTAATGTAAGGGGGCACTCTGATGGGGGCATCTGATGTAAGGGGGTAAGCTGATAGGAACCCTGATGCAAGGGGGCACTCTGACAGGGACCCTGATGTAAGAGGGAACTCTGATGGGGACACCTGATGTAAGGGGGTACTCAAATGGGGACACTTGAGGAAAGGGGGCACTCTGATGGGGATATCTGATGTAAGGGGATACTCTGATGGGGGCATCTGATGTAAGGGGGCACTCTGACAGGAACCTGATATAAAGGGGGATTCTGATGTGGACTCCTGATGTAAGGAGGGCACTCTGATGGGGACCTGGATATAAGGGGGCACAGGTTCTGTTTAATCATCCTATTCTGACGATAGCCATACTAGTGTTTCCCAGGATATGACACTGTGACAGACTGTCAGTGACTCACTCACAGTGTCGGCTTTCTGCCCCCCGACTATTTACTGCACCCCCAGATCAGGCTAGATCCGGCCCAGTTTGATGCTAGCTTACCCTTTGATCCACATGTACAAAATGTCGTCAGAGCATCTTTTTTCCACTTGAGAAACATTGCTTGGATGCTACCATCCACTGGAGCTGAAAAGCTGATCCGTACATTTGTGTTCTCCTGACTTGACTTTTGCAAAGCTCCACTCGCTGGTGTATCTAAATCCACGATAAAAATCCACCACAACATTCCACAGCCAGAATCCTCACTAAGTCTTGGTACAAGTGACCATATTACCCCTATCTGGAGTCCTTGCACTGACTACCCATCAGGTTTGGCATAGACTTTAAGGTCCTCTTGGTCACCTAAGAGGTTCTTCGTGGCTTGGCACCCCGTTATCTCTCTGAACTTTTATCACTGCACTCCCCCCCCCCCTTATAACCTCTGCACCTCAAATTCTGGTCTTCTGAAGGTTACCCGTCAGGTTTGGCATAAACTTTAAGGTCCTCTTGGTCACCTAAGAGGTTCTTCATGGCTTGGCACTCCATTATCTCTCTGAGCTTTTATCAACGTACACCCCTTGTAATCTCCGCTCCTCATATTCTGGTCTTCTGACAGCTACCCATCAGGTTTGGCATAGACTTTAAGGTCCTCTTGGTCACTTAAGTTGTTCTTCATGGCTTGGAACCTTGTTATCTCTCTGAACGTTTATCAACGTACTCCCCCCCCATAACCCCCACTCCTTAAATTCTGGTCTTCTGACAGCTCCCCATCAGGTTTGGCATAGACTTTAAGGTCCTCTTGGTCACCGAAAAGGTTCTTTATGGCTTGGCACCCCGCTATCTCTCTGAACTTTTATCAATGTACCCCCCCCCCCCTTGTAACCTCCACTCCTCAAATTCTGGTCTTCTGATGGCTACCCATCAGGTTTGGCATAGACTTTATAGTCCTCTTGGTCACCTAAGAGGTTCTTCATGGCTTGGCACCCCGCTATCTCTCTGATATTTTTTTCAATATACTCCCCCCCCCCCCCTCTCGTAAACTTCCGCTCTTCAAATTCTGGTCTTTTTTGTGTCCCCCTACTCATCTACACTGGATGGGAGACAAAGCCTTCTCCCGCTATGCTCCAAAACTGTGGAATTCTCTTCCAAGGAACATCTGAGAGTCATCTTCTCTAAACTCATTCCAGTCCAGGGGCGGACTGACCATTTGGAAAATCAGGCACTGTCCGAGGGCCGGGGTCAGTAGGGGGCCCCATGAGATGCCCCTGGTACCTTTTTCATAGGCTTTTTTGACTTTGGGCAAGGACACAGGGGCCCCATGATCCCCTATTGTCCGGGGGCCCCATGAGTTGTCAGTCCGCCCCTGTTCCAGTCAAATCTAAAGACTTTTTTCTTCAGACCCGCTTTCACTTAATGGTCCCTTTTCCCCCCTTTGTTTTATCCTGCGTATTTCTTGTGTTTTCCTTGTAAAGCGCTTTGAGAAGCTACCTGTAAAGGCGCTATATAAAATAAAGATTATTATTATTATTCTTCAACTCTGAAGGGTTTGTACCTTCCAGTACCAGGCAATGGCAGGGACAGGGTGCTGTCACACGGCTCTCTTCCTTCACGATCATCTCTCTTTAGGAAGTAAATAAAAGGTTCTGCAGTCGACTGGTGAAGACGCCTGGGAGCTGATTAACTGGAAATGGACTTCTCAGAGGGATTATTCTATTGACAGAAGCATTGGGCAAATGAAGAAAAGGCCAACAGAGCCGGTATGAGGGTCAGTGGGCATCAAAGGTGACAACAGGTTGGACAAAAAGGTGACACAATGAAATAACTCACAATTATCAGACTTTTTACTGCTGTCTGCATTAGGGATTGCGACAGATTTGCAGGGAACTTCCCTGTATTGTGTTTATAAATATGTGGATCATTTGGTGAATCGCAATCATTAAAGGAGAAGTATAGCCGGAGCGTTTTTGGCTGCGTTTCATCTGGAGATCTCAGAAGTGCAGTTCATTCTGCTCTCCTCTAACCAGTTTTCAGCCAACAACGGGGTGAAGCCTTCTGTCGGCGGACATCACAGAGCCAACCCAGGCACTGAAGGGATCCCGACCATATAGTCAGGATCTACTCAGAAGCCTGGACCGGCAGCTTTCAGGAACCTGCTGAGAGCCTGAGCCAGCCCCTCCTGCCCCCTCCACAGCCCAGCGCTTCAGTGAGTGCTGGAGGGGCAGAGCAGAGAGCCGATGATTGACAGTCACTACTCTGTGCTCGCTCTCGGAGGGGAGAACTGAGCGATCAGCGGTCCAGAGCCGGCAGGGACAAATGAAGCATCGGATCTATGCTGCATCCACTTAGGAGAGTATAATGGGTTTTTTGTAAAGCCCATACTTCTCCCTCCAGAGGATTTCCCCCCCATTTTTTACCATATGGCTCTGCATTACTTTGACAATTGCGCAGTCGTGAAACCCTGCGCCCAAATGAAATTTACGTCTTTTCTTTCCCGCCACAAATAGAGCTTTCTTTTGGCGTTATTTGATCGCCTGTGCGTTTTTTATTTTTTGCGCTATAAACAAAAATATCTCAACAATTTTGAAAACAAAAAAAACCCAATACGTTTGACATGGAGTATACGGGAAGATACAGGAGGTAGAAGAGCTTACAATCTATTGGGGTATACGGGAAGATACAGGAGGTAGAAGAGCTTACAATCTATTGGGGTATACGGGAAGATACAGGAGGTAGAAGAGCTTACACTCTATTGGGGTATACGGGAAGATACAGGAGGTAGAAGAGCTTACAATCTATTGGGGTATACGGGACGATATAGGAGGTAGAAGAGCTTACACTCTATTGGGGTATACGGGAAGATACAGGAGGTAGAAGAGCTTACAATCTATTGGGGTATACGGGACGATATAGGAGGTAGAAGAGCTTACAATCTATTGGGGTATACGGGAAGATACAGGAGGTAGAAGAGCTTACAATCTATTGGGGTATACGGGAGGATACAGAAGGTAGAAGAGCTTACAATCTATTGGGGTATACGGGAGGATACAGGAGGTAGAAGAGCTTACAATCTATGGGGGTATACGGGAGGATATAGGAGGTAGAAGAGATTACAATCTATGGGGGTATACGGGAAGATACAGGAGGTAGAAGAGCTTACACTCTATTGGGGTATACGGGAGGATACAGAAGGTAGAAGAGCTTACAATCTATTGGGGTATACGGGAGGATACAGAAGGTAGAAGAGCTTACAATCTATTGGGGTATACGGAGGATACAGGAGGTAGAAGAGCTTACAATCTATTGGGGTATACGGGAAGATACAGGAGGTAGAAGAGCTTACACTCTATTGGGGTATACGGGAGGATACAGGAGGTAGAAGAGATTACAATCTATTGGGGTATACGGGAGGATACAGAAGGTAGAAGAGCTTACAATCTATTGGGGTATACGGGAGGATACAGAAGGTAGAAGAGCTTACAATCTATTGGGGTATACGGGGGGATACAGAAGGTAGAAGAGCTTACAATCTATTGGGGTATACGGAGGATACAGGAGGTAGAAGAGCTTACAATCTATTGGGGTATACGGAGGATACAGGAGGTAGAAGAGCTTACGATCTATTGGGGTATAAGGGGGATACAGAAGGTAGAAGAGCTTACAATCTATTAGGGTATAAGGGGGATACAGAAGGTAGAAGAGCTTACAATCTATTGGGGTATACGGGAGGATACAGGAGGTAGAAGAGATTACAATCTATTGGGGTATACGGGAGGATACAGAAGGTAGAAGAGCTTACAATCTATTGGGGTATACGGAGGATACAGGAGGTAGAAGAGCTTACAATCTATTGGGGTATACGGGAGGATACAGGAGGTAGAAGAGCTTACACTCTATTGGGGTATACGGGAGGATACAGGAGGTAGAAGAGCTTACAATCTATTGGGGTATACGGGAGGATACAGAAGGTAGAAGAGCTTACAATCTATTGGGGTATAAGGGGGATACAGGAGGTAGAAGAGCTTACGATCTATGGGGGTATACGGGAGGATACAGGAGGTAGAAGAGCTTACAATCTATTGGGGTATACGGGAGGATACAGAAGGTAGAAGAGCTTACACTCTATTGGGGTATAAGGGGGGATACAGGAGGTAGAAGAGCTTACAATCTATTGGGGTATACGGGAGGATACAGGAGGTAGAAGAGCTTACAATCTATTGGGGTATACGGGAGGATACAGGAGGTAGAAGAGCTTACAATCTATTGGGGTATACGGGAGGATACAGGAGGTAGAAGAGCTTACAATCTATTGGGGTATACGGGAGGATACAGGAGGTAGAAGAGCTTACAATCTATGGGGGTATACGGGAGGATACAGGAGGTAGAAGAGCTTACAATCTATTGGGGTATACCGGAGGATACAGGAGGTAGAAGAGCTTACAATCTATTGGGGTATACGGGAGGATACAGAAGGTAGAAGAGCTTACGATCTATTAGGATATAAGGGGGATACAGTAGGTAGAAGAGCTTACAATCTATTGGGGTATACGGGAGGATACAGAAGGTAGAAGAGCTTACAATCTATTGGGGTATACAGGAGGATACAGTAGGTAGAAGAGCTTACAATCTATTGGGGTATACGGGAGGATACAGAAGGTAGAAGAGCTTACGATCTATTGGGGTATAAGGGGGATACAGGAGGTAGAAGAGCTTACACTCTATTGGGGTATACGGGAGGATACAGGAGGTAGAAGAGCTTACACTCTATTGGGGTATACTGGAGGATACAGAAGGTAGAAGAGCTTACAATCTATTGGGGTATACAGGAGGATACAGAAGGTAGAAGAGCTTACAATCTATTGGGGTATACAGGAGGATACAGGAGGTAGAAGAGCTTACAATCTATTGGGGTATACTGGAGGATACAGAAGGTAGAAGAGCTTGCAATCACCAACACGTCAGCCCATCATGACAAGGACAGGCAATCATACAACACGTGAATAGACGTGTGCTGATCCTGTGTTTTTCGGCTGCTGCAGTGCGTCAGTGGCTCCGGGCAGGAAACACTCAGCCTCTGAAGAGCCGACTCTTCCGTAAAGATAAGTATGAGACGGATTGGTGACAACTCCGGGCAGTTAGAAGAGTGGAAGGCCAGACTGAAGTCCCGGCTGCTAATGAGCTTCGTCTCTCCCGGCAGAGTATACAGACTGGAAGAGAAGAGCGATTGACAAGTGGGATTCGGCCTTCACCGGCTAATAAACACAAGGCGGCTTTTTATTTTCCTTCTGAAATGAGCAGCTTAGCCGGAGATGAGAAGACGCGGGATCGCTCCGGAATGGTATAACAAGGTGTTAGTGAGGAGAAGAAAGAGTGACACCTTGTCACGGGGGGTCAGGCCACCTACAATGGATTCGGCAGAAGATGGATTGATGTCTTCTGGACCAAAAACAATTGGCAGCCACGGAGAACGGGTTCTCCACTAATGAGGCCGACTCGGCAGACTTCTGCCACCGTCACAAGGCTTCTCTCATTGCTGCCTACACATGACACCATTCTTCACGTCTTCTCTCCGGAATGAAAGGCGGATTCATGTCTCGTGGTCATTAGAATGATGTAGCCTGGAGATGATTAGATGTGTCAGGGTCAGGACTCCTCCAGACCAGATGCCATTTGCCTGCCGCGTGCTTCTATTTAGGCGGCCATCCTTCAGAGACCTTTATAAGGTGCTTTATATGGACTCTGCTTCCTCCATGCAGGGAAAAGAGTCGCTATCTCTGCAATGCCCTGACCCTCCACCCCCTTAATCATATATTAACAGGCAGAGACAACCAGGAGGAAACAACTTTACGTGTTTTGAGTTTTTTTTTTTTAAGTGATCTGATGAGTGTTCCCTTTCAAATGCTGCTTTATGCATTGAAAAATCTCAATAGACCTAGTACGGTCACCTGCTGACTTGGCACCATCCACAGGCAGCTTAACTCTTCAATGAGACACAGAATTGGAATTCAATGCAAATTTATTTCAGCTAATGGCAGTACAGAGTAAGTAGCAAGAAGACGATGGGTTCGATTTACTGAAACCGGAGAGGGCAAAATCCGTTGCAGCTGGGTATGGTAGCCAATCAGCTTCTAACTTCAAGTGGTTCCTAAAGTATGAAGGTTTTTACCTTCATGCATTCTATACATGAAGGTAAAAAAACTTCTGCGAGTAAATTTTTGTTTATTAAAAATCTTACAAAAAACATAATAAAAAACATATTTACAAATATACAGAATAAAAGAGAAAAAAGAAAAAAAAAATATATATAATTAAACAAAAACAGTTTACTTCAGCAAAGAAAACAAACGGCCTTTTTGCCAGAAAAAAAAACAGAACCAATCAAATTGTAATATTATTATTATCTTTATATTGCACCTTAACAAACCCGACCTTCACATAAACACCCCCTGAGGCTAAGAAACGATGAAACATTGATCCCATGCATGCAGCCTTTTTTCAGAAATCAGGTCTTACTAAAATCTAGGGGACGTGAGAGGACAGAAAGAGAAGCCACGCCCCCAGAGACTGACAGGCAGCAGCTATGGGGACCTGACATTCCTCCACGCTTTTGCCCCCAGAGACTGAGAGACAGCAGCTACGGGGACCTGACATTCCTCCACGCTTTTGCCCCCAGAGACTGACAGACAGCAGCTACGGGGACCTGACATTCCTCCATGCTTTTGCCCCCAGAGACTGACAGGCAGCAGCTACGGGGACCTGACATTCCTCCACGCTTTTGCCCCCAGAGACTGACAGGCAGCAGCTACGGGGACCTGACATTCCTCCACGCCTTTGACCCCAGAGACTGACAGACAGCAGCTACGGGGACCTGACATTCCTCCACGCTTTTGCCCCCAGAGACTGACAGGCAGCAGCTACGGGGACCTGACATTCCTCCACGCTTTTGCCCCCAGAGACTGACAGACAGCAGCTACGGGGACCTGACATTCCTCCACGCTTTTGCCCCCAGAGACTGACAGACAGCAGCTACGGGGACCTGACATTCCTCCACGCTTTTGCCCCCAGAGACTGACAGACAGCAGCTACAGGGACCTGACATTCCTCCATGCCTTTGTCCAGGCTCCCGGCCGCCACCTGTCCTTCTCAAGACCCCGAATCTTCCCAACCTCACCCAGAATGTTGTTCACCACCACCTCGACAGGAAGGACTTTTTTGCGAATGGAAACCTGACACCGTGCATTCCACGTGTGGTAACGGACTACTAAGCTAACTAGAAAAAGTGTCTCAAAATTAAAGACCCGGTGAGTCTGAAAGGCTCCGCAAGACCACTCCGTGTAACTCAAGTGAGAAAAAAAAGGGAAAACTTTTGTATGTAGCATCCCCCCCATGACACTTACCTGAGCCCTCTCTTGATTCAGCAATGTCCACGAGAGCCTAAGTTCTCCGGGGACTCTCACTCCTGATTGGCTGAGGCAGCATTGGCTCCCACTGCAGTCAATCACAGCCAGTGAGCCAATCAGGAGAGGGAAGGGGCAGTGCCGAGACACCATTCTGCTGATCTCAAGAGCACGCCTGTTCAAGTGCCCCCATAGTGAACTGTTTGCTATGGGGGCACCCGACAGGAGGGAGGGACCAGTAGCACCGGCGGGGGACCCAAGAAGAGGAGGATCCGGGCTGCTCTGTGCAAAAACATTACAGAACAGGTAAGTATACACATTATTGCTATTTTTAAGAAAAAAAAAAAAAAGTTTAGTATCACTTTCAGCTTGTTCAATCAAAGAAGAACTCTGGGAGAGGCAAAAAAAATCACCCATTAGTACACCCCCTACCAGGGGCAGACTGTCAACTCATGGGGCCCCCGGGCAATAGGGGATCATGGGTCCCCTGTGTCCTTGCCCAAACTCAAAAAAGCCTATGAAAAAGGTACCAGGGGCATCTCATGGGGCCCCCTACTGACCCCAGGCCCTTGGGCAGTGCCTGAGTTTCCAAACGGTCAGTCCGCCCCTGCCCCCTACACAAAACACTGCACAGCTAATACAATTTTGAAAATCCTTACCATTTAGGAGAAAAGTCCAATTGAAATTTCATGACCTCATCTCTGTAATTCAAAAGATAACTTCATCTGCACTGCCAGGGAGAAGGTGTAATGGCAGAGATTACATCATATCCTCTCTTCTCTCGCTGTAGTAAAAGGAAACTACAGTTCCCATCAACCTCTGGGAATTGTATTGAATGTGGACGAATACACTAGGCCTGTGCATGTTGAACGTGTCTGAGAGTCTTGGCCCGCCCACCACTGCAAGTGGGGCTGAATGACGTCACTACTTCTTTTAGAAAGAACTACAGAAGGGATGTGCCAAGTCCAGTGGCTGGGGGAATAGGAGGCATGGTAGCCACCGGTCTTACAAACAGAAAACTGAAGAGAATGAACGGCTTGATTTGGAAATGAATGAGGCCATTTCAGAGCAACTACTGAGTGAACCAGAAGATGGATGATATAATCAGGGAAGTTAGGAAACCAGCAATAAGGCCGTGTAAAGAAGTTGTTGCTTTAAACTTGGGAACAATAAAATGGAAGCTCTACTTCTATGAAGAGCTGCACCAGGTTTTGAATTATCCAGTTTTGGTGAATTAACCCCAATGCCTTTTCTGATCCCTGTCTCCGTCAATAAGGCTTCATGCCCACTGGGGCTTTTGTAAACTCTTATTTCCTAGCAGGAGCAACTTCAAAAATGCGCAACATCCAAAGTCCTGTGGTTTGTAGCTCGAAAAAGTACAGAGGCTTCTTTTGAGCTTCAAGACTTCAATAAGAGCCCCTAAAAAAATGTGCCGAAATATGTCCGTCGCATGTTCTTCCCTTGAAATAATTAAAACAAACCGTTCCAGTTACAAATGCTCAAAAAAGACCATAAAATATCCAAAGACTGTCAGCTTGAGCATGAATGAAACCTAATCAAAAGTTTTAACAGGGAAGACTACACCAGCAACCAAGCACCACAGAAGGGGGAGCAGGACACCACTGACTCCTGAGAAATTGGATGGGCAGACCCCACCACAGGTAGGTCCATGACACTATGTAGGTTCTCCAGCAGGAAACAACAGGAGATTGAGAACATTACCCACTATGAGGAGGCCATGCAAAACCTCTGGAGGTGTCTGGAAAATGTGCGCAATGTACGCTTACATAACTGACTGATTACATGCTGAGGGATCAATTCATTGCAAGCCTAAAGCCTGGCCCAGTTTGAAGAGCATTGCTCAAGAAAGTAAAAGTGCAACCCACAACAACCTTCCATGAGGTGATTGTGGATGCAATTGCTCGAGAACTAAAGGAGGTGGATGTGACCAAAAAGTATGAACCACTGTTCTTCAAGGAGGAGGCCTTTACATCCTGGCCACTGTCAGCCCCACAATCTGCATTGAGAGAATTGGCTCAAAAGATGTACCTGCTTTAAAGCAAGACAGGGCCTCTTCCAAAAAGGATTCTCCCCAACCTCAGAGGGGTGAGAACCCATTGCTCAGGGACCCCAAGGAAGAGCATAAATGCTGGCAGTGTGGACATATTTCCAAGAACTGTGGGTGGTCAGGATCCAAAAATTCTGGCAAGGCCAACTTTGAACTGGGGCAGAGGGACAACTCCCAAGACCAGCTTACCAAAGTCCCAACAAATTGGATATTATGGCCGCCCAGGGGTGGACTGACAACTCATGGGACCCCGGGCAATAGGGGAACATGGGGCCCCTGTGTCCTTGTCCACACTCAAACCACACCCAAAAAAGCCTATGAAAGGTACCAGGGGCATCTCATGGGGCCCCGTACTGACCAATATGGTGACTGGCACAATATGGAGTGAAACTAGAACCCTGCTCTCCTTCCTAAGACTGGTGGGTTACAACCAGCGGACTGGAAGGAGGGGAAAGTGTCCGGACTGGAAGGGGGTGAAAGTGTCCGGACTGGAAGGGGGGGAAGTGTCTGGACTAGAAGGGGGTGAAAGTGTCTGGACTGGAAGTGGGTGAAAGTGTCCGGACTGGAAGGGGGGTGAAAATGTCCGGACTGGAAGGGGGTGAAAGTGTCCGGACTGGAAGGGGGGGAAAGTGTCCGGACTGGAAGGGGGGGGGGGGGGAAGTGTCTGGACTGGAAGGGGGTGAAAGTGTCTGGACTGGAAGGGGGGGAAAGTGTCCGGACTGGAAGGGGGGGGGGAAAGTGTCTGGACAGGAAGGGGGTGAAAGTGTCTGGACTGGAAGGGGGGGAAAGTGTCCGGACTGGAAGGGGGTGAAAGTGTCCGGACTGGAAGGGGGTGAAAGTGTCCGGACTGGAAGTGGTAAAAAGAAAGGTGGGCCCTCCCTTTCTATAAAAAAACAGTGGCAGAACGTGCAACAGCAGGCTTTGAGGCCTTGAAACATAAACTGTCTTCCCCCCCAATGCTGGCCTATGCGGACTATACCAAGTCCTTCCCAATCTACATGGATGGGAGCCTGCAGGGCCTGGGGGTCATCCTGGGCCAGGTACAGGATGGCCAGGAATGAGTGATATCCTATGCCAGTCGCAGCCTGCGGCCTTCTGAGAAGAATCCTCATATCTACAGTTCTGGAACTTCTCGTTCTTCCAGAAGCAGGGGGAATCGACCTCCCAGCCCGTGAAACCCTGAACAGACCAAAACAAACAATCCCCTTTCTTATAGAAGGAGCCAAAAAACTAAATTAATGCAGCACCCCACACCAGGAGGGCGCTACACAATCATTTCACGAAGGTCAGAATTTCAGCAGTGGATACCATGAAGGATGGGGGTTTTCCTTGTAAACATTTGGTGCTCAGTGAACCTGCTCCAGGGATGATCAGTCTCAGTCTTGTCCCATCCGACATTACCTTTCGAGTCCAGTACAATCATCTTGTGAGGGACCGCCGAGCGGCACCACTAGCACTCCACTGGTCAGGCGCGCCCAGAGCGCGGAGTCTAAGCCCCAGGGTACTTGTTCACCAGGGCCCCTGATGGTGGGGATGGACTTGTAGTACCCCGGGACCAGGTCGCCACTACTGAGCACACCTGTCAGTGGTAGGGGTGTTCGCCAGGGGCTCCAACCAGGGAGAGCCAGATGTGAGGAGGTCGGGTGACCCCGATGGGATGGATGGATGGCTGAGCAAGTGCGAAGTCAGACAGGCCGAGTTGGTAACTTAGAGGACGGTAAGGTACAAGGGAGCGGGCAGAGAATCGTCGGGTCACACGCCAGGTCAGCAACAGTAGGTCAGATCTAATGAGGGGCATCCAGGGAGAGAGGTCAGGCAAAGCAAGGGTCTGGGCAGGAGAAATCAGCAGGTCAAGAACAATCCGGGTCAAATAACTTACAAGGCACAGGTTCAGAATCACAGGAAGCAGGTAAGACCAGAAGGCAACGAAATGACAGCTCAGGGACATTTAAATATCCCGCCCTGCGCTGCCATTGGTGCCCAGCGGGCGGCCGCGGCTTCTACTGCGCATGCGCGAACTCGAACGCCGCGGCCAGCCCGGACCGAGTGCCCGTGTCCCTGCACAGGGCGGAGCAGTGCGCCTGCGCCGGGACCATCGCGGCAGGAATCGAGGGGATCCCTGACACATCTGTCCTTGTATTACACCATAGCTGAGCTAACATTTGTTTACATGTAGTGCTACCCCCGCAGGGGCCACTGGCAATAGTCGGTTCTTCCCCAGTAGTAGAGAGGCTGTCCACCACCACATGTACCGGTCCATACGCACCGGCTCTGATAACCCAGACTAAGGGAAGTCTTTTTGAAAAATATTGCTTGATGAACATTAACCAGGAGATGGGCCATGGCATGGGATACTCCAAATGCTGCACAGTAACCGAGGAACGCTCTTCTCTAGGCTCACACTCCAAGATTCTGCTGAAGACCGTGGAACGGCCAATATCTCGGACCCTACAAAAGCTGTCTCAGTTCAAGCTATCTCTGGCAACCCAAACACACACACAGTCACCAGGAATCAGTTCAGGGTCATTACTCACAAGTCCCCAGGACAGCTGCCACGTCCTGCCTTCCTCTGGATGTGGTCCAGTAAGGAAGACAATCCTTCTGCAGCCCTGAGTGAAGTCCCACAGCCAGCTCCTCAGAAGATCACTCCAGGCCCTCAGTCCTGACACTGCTGAGGCCTCAAGAACAGCTACACAGTCCACAGGCCTCCTCAGAGGGGCAGCAGCCCCCCCCCCCCACCACCACCAAAGAGCTTCGGGCTTTTTTATCTCCTCCCCAGCCACCTTCTGGGCACTCCTCTTCAGGGATTGGCCATTATAAATATTTAAGATGGACAGCTACACAGTCCACAGGCGTCCTCAGAGGGGCAGCAGCCCCCCCCCCCACCAAAGAGCTGTGGGCTTTTTTATCTCCTCCCAGGCCACCTTCTGGGCACTCCTCTTCAGGGATTGGCTTGGCCATTATAAATATTTAAGATGGACATTTGAATCTCCAGTAGCACTATCCCTTTAGGAAATGTTGAAGATTTGGGTCCCCTATAGTTCTGCACAGCCAGGCAGCACGCATTTTTCACAGACTTGCATTCCAGACAGTAAACAGTCCTTGAACTTGTTTTTTTTTTTTTTTTTTATCAGGGGGAACTTGGAGGGGTTAATGGGGGGTTATGGGGTGCCCAAGGAACAGCAAGCTGAGGGCAACTTCCTGACAACTATGTACAAGTCCATGAAAAGAAATGCTCTACTGGAGAACTGTCCTGCCTCTCCTGCTGTACCACCCCAGACCCCAGATAAATCCTCTTCTAGGAGAGCTCTCCAGCCTCTCCTGGTGCACCACCCCAGACCCCAGATAAATCCTCTTCTAGGAGAGCTCTCCAGCCTCTCCTGGTGCACCACCCCAGACCCCAGATAAATCCTCTTCTAGGAGAGCTGTCCTGCCTCTCCAGCTGTACCACCCCAGACCCCAGATAAATCCTCTTCTAGGAGAGCTCTCCAACCTCTCCTGGTGCACCACCCCAGACCCCAGATAAATCCTCTTCTAGGAGAGCTCTCCAGCCTCTCCTGGTGCACCGCCCCAGACCCCAGATAAATCCTCTTCTAGGAGAGCTGTCCTGCCTCTCCTGGTGCACCACCCCAGACCCCAGATAAATCCCCTTCTAGGAGAGCTCTCCAGCCTCTCCTGGTGCACCGCCCCAGACCCCAGATAAATCCTCTTCTAGGAGAGCTGTCCTGCCTCTCCTGGTGCACCACCCCAGACCCCAGATAAATCCCCTTCTAGGAGAGCTCTCCAGCCTCTCCTGGTGCACCACCCCAGACCCCAGATAAATCCTCTTCTAGGAGAGCTCTCCAACCTCTCCTGGTGCACCGCCCCAGACCCCAGATAAATCCTCTTCTAGGAGAGCTGTCCTGCCTCTCCTGGTGCACCACCCCAGACCCCAGATAAATCCCCTTCTAGGAGAGCTCTCCAGCCTCTCCTGGTGCACCGCCCCAGACCCCAGATAAATCCTCTTCTAGGAGAGCTGTCCTGCCTCTCCTGGTGCACCACCCCAGACCCCAGATAAATCCCCTTCTAGGAGAGCTCTCCAGCCTCTCCTGGTGCACCACCCCAGACCCCAGATAAATCCCCTTCTAGGAGAGCTCTCCAATCTCTCCTGGTGCACCACCCCAGACCCCAGATAAATATTCTTCTTTAGCCAGCTGTCTGGAAGCATCTCTGGGTGAGGGGATCCAGTGGCTGCTGCTTGAAAGGGTTAACAGTCCCAGGTAAGGAGCTAGTCAGATTTCCCACCAGAATGCTCTTTCCCCTTACCTGGCCCAGGGGGTGCAGGATCACTCAGTCCTTGTCTGGGAGCTGGTTGACTTGGTGGCTACCTTCAGGCCTTCTGCTGGGCTGGCTCCTTCCCTGGCTCCACAGATGGTCCTCCCTCTGGGGACCAATGAGACTGAGCGATCCTCCTTTCCAGGTCCTGGCCTGTAGGTAGGCCTCTTCCCACTGGGCCCCCTCCCAGACTCCTGCATTTTAGCCATCACATCTTCCACCAGAACTCTCCTGCTGCTGAGCATGCTCAGTCATACTTAAGGGCTGTCCTGACCCCATGCCAAGCCTCCTGCCTGGGGATTGGTCAGGATTCCTTCAGTATGCAGATCAGCCCCTCCTCACCCCCCACCCACTGCTTCTAAAATCTTCTCCAAGTTTCTAGATCAGGGGAAGGTATCAAGTAGACGTGCAGAATGAAAAAATGTGTTTTGTTTTGTTTTGATTTGTTAAATTCGTTTTTCGGAATTCATTTTGTTTATTCGAATTTGATCGAATTTGAAACTTCAAACGGATTTGAAAATATTCTAACGTTCCAATCCATAATCCACAATCCATGTTTTTGATGGTATACGGCGATATGAAGAGTTGCGCGACCATATTGGAGATTTCTATTTCAGCTAAATTTTCTCAGTGCCTTTGTTGATCACTACTCCTGTCACCATAGCGCAGCTCACAATGTTTTGTAAAGTATTTTAGTTTTTGCTAATCTATTCTATTCTATTCTTTTCTATTATTGTATATTCTATTCTAATGTATTCTGTTTGAATTCAAATTCATTCCAGTCAAAATTTGAAATTCGGAAGGCAGTTATATTCTATCTATTGTATTCTATTCTGTTGTTTTTCTATTCTATTCTTTGATTCTCTATTCTAATCTTTTCTATTCTATTATAATTGATTATATTCTATTCCATTATTTGCTGTTCTATTTTGCTCTGTTTTACTCTATTATTTTCTATTCTATTCTTTGATTATCTATTCTAATCTTTTCTATTCTATTCCAATGGATTCTATTCCTCTATTTTCTATTCTGTTTTGTTCAATTTTACTCTATTTTGTTTCTGCTGTAATCTGTTCTATTCTTTTATTTTTTATTCTCTATTCTAATATTTTCTATTCTATTCCTTGATTTTTTATTCTAATCTTTTCTATTCTATTCTAATTGATTATATTCTATTCCATTATATTCTGTTCTATTTTGCTCTGTTTTACTCTATTGTTTTCTATTCTATTCTTTGATCTTCTATTCCAACTTTTTCTATTCTATTCCAATGGATTCTATTATTTTCTATTTCTCTCTTTTCTATTCTATTTTGTTCAATTTTACTCTATTTTGTTTCTTCTGTAATCTGTTCTATTCTTTTATTTTCTATTCTGCTCTTGTTTCCTCTTTTCTTTTCTCTTCTCTTCTTTTCTCCTTTTCTTTTCTCTTCTTTTCTCTTCTCTCTTCTCTTCTCCTCTCCCTTCTCTTTTCTTCTCTTCTCTTCTCTTCTCTCCTCTCCTCTCCTCTTCTCTCTTCTCTCTTCTCTCCTCTCCCCTCTCCTCTCCTCTCCTCTTCTCTCTTCTCTCCTCTCTCTGCTCTCCCCTCCCCTCTCCTCTCCTCTCCCCTCCCCTCTCCTCTCTTCTCTTTTCTCTTCTATTTCAAATTCACATTGGTTTTTGAATGTGTTTTCGAATTTGAATTGTTTTGAATTTCTCCTGAATTTCGTTTCCTTATCTCAGATTCATTTAAATTCGTTACTATTGTAATTTGGAATTTGGATAACGGAAATTTCGTCAGAATTTTGATTCGGAACGAAACGCACCGCATGTCTAGTATCAAGGAACCGGCCTGCAGAGCCTCTCGGCCCTGACCTAATAGGGACCCTCTGACTCGGCCCGGGCTGCTGCTCAATCATTCTAAATGTAACTAGCCCCCCCTGGCTATCTAGAGCGGCGCTACACTCCCTCCCAATGTTCCGGAAGCTTCTTCCAGGGCCATTCAAACTCCCAGCCTGTGACACCCGGAACACCTTCCCAGATGAGTGTGAAGTGGAAGTCTGATCCTGTGAATGGAAGGAAGAGAATGTTCTAGAAGTCTCATCATGTAACGGCAAGCCGGACCTTCTCGGCGAGAAGAGAAAATCATTTGTGTTTGTCTTTATGGGGACATCTGTATAGAAGGAGGGGGCTCCCCGCCGAGCCCCCCGAGAGATCAGAACGACTCCGCACATCACTCATAACATCGCACATAATGCGATTCATCGAGTGAGAACCTTCTGTGCCGCACCGAACAACTTTACAGGGAAAAGAGACACCGCTGAATACATTAGAAGAGGAAAGGCGGAATATTTATATATTTCAGGTATTTATATATCACCGTCAGTTTACGCAGCAAATATATGTATTGTACATTCCCATCAGTCCCCGCCCCCGAGGAGCGTGCATTCTAAGGTCCCTACCTCACATTCATACATACACATACTAGAGCCAATTCACCTCCCAGCATGTCAGAGGATACTGGACTACCGGGAGGAAACCCACGCAGGCACAGGGAGAACATGCAAACTCCAGGCAGGCGGTGCTGTAGTTGGGATTTGAATCGGCGACCCGAGTACTGCCAGGAGGAAGTGCTAACCACTCAGCCGCTGTGCTGCCATCACAATGCAATGCTCATTTATTGGCTACTCTAATGCATTGAAGTGCAAGCTTAGGAGACGAGTCGCTTCTCTTCATTGGGTCTGGTGTCATACTATACGGCCCCATTCACACGGGCGGACTCTGCCAGCGGATCTGCCTGCTCAGCGGGGGATCTGTCAGGTATCTAAATAGACCTCTTGTTCCCCTCCCCCGGTGATCAGACTGTACATTGTAACTTTGTAAAAGGAGGAGGAGTCATTGCCTCAGTCTCCCCTCCCCTGATGATCAGACTGTACATTGTAACTTTGTAGAAGGAGGAGGAGACATTTCCTCTGTCTCCCCTCCCCCAGTGATCAGACTGTACATTGTAACTTTGTAGAAGGAGGAGGAGGCGTTTCCTCAGTCTCCCCTCCCCCAGTGATCAGACTGTACATTGTAACTTTGTAGAAGGAAGAGGATGCAGCATTTCCTCAGTCTCCCCTCCCCCAGAGATCAGACTGTACATTGTAACTTTGTAGAAGGAGGAGGAGGCGTTTCCTCAGTCTCCCCTCCCCCAGTGATCAGACTGTACATTGTAACTTTGTAGAAGGAAGAGGATGCAGCATTTCCTCAGTCTCCCCTCCCCCAGTGATCAGACTGTACATTGTAACTTTGTAGAAGGAAGAGGATGCGGCATTTCCTCAGTCTCCCCTCCCCCAGGGATCAGACTGTACATAGTAACTTTGTAGAAGGAAGAGGATGTGGCATTTCCTCAGTCTCCCCTCCCCCAGTGATCAGACTGTACATTGTAACTTTGTAGAAGGAAGAGGATGCAGCATTTCCTCAGTCTCCCCTCCCCCAGAGATCAGACTGTACATTGTAACTTTGTAGAAGGAGGAGGAGGCGTTTCCTCAGTCTCCCCTCCCCCAGTGATCAGACTGTACACTGTAACTTTGTAGAAGGAGGAGGAGCCATTTCCTCAGTCTCCTCCCCCAGTGATCAGACTGTACATTGACTGCAAGTAGTTTAGGAGACTTCCCTTGACTTCCTGTCCTGGAGACACAATAGAGTCCATTTTCCTCCACAGACAGGGATTGTATGGTGCCGCCTGCAGTTGTCTCAGGCCACGTAGAAGTGTATGGGGTGAGCATGCGCAGGTGAGGCCAGGACAGCGACGGCTTACACCAACGGATGCGAACAAAAGCGGAACTGCGCCCATTGGATGAAGGTAAGTACACATCTGGGGGGATGGAGGGAGGCGAGGAATAAGTGCAGTTTGTCTTAGGGCCGAATCTCACTATAGAAACGCAGTCCAGATGTGTCCCGGATATGTTTCTTCATGCGCATTTTTGGCGCGTTTTGTGAATGCGGGGTCCGGGGAGAGCGGATATAGTGAATGCGGGGTCCGGGGAGAGCGGATATAGTGAATGCGGGGTCCGGGGAGAGCGGATATAGTGAATGCGGGGTCCGGGGAGAGCGGATATAGTGAATGCGGGGTCCGGGGAGACCGGATATAGTGAATGCGGGGTCCGGGGAGAGCGGATATAGTGAATGCGGGGTCCGGGGAGAGCGGATATAGTGAATGCGGGGTCCGGGGTTTAGTAATAGTAATTATAACATTTTCCAGCAGCAGGGCAGCCTTCAGCTCTGTTCCTGGCAGTCAGTGACGGTAAGCAGTGATCTTCTAATGCGCTGTAGCTGAGGAGCAACATTAAAGATATATGTATTCCAGCAGCGGGGAGGGGGGGGTTGAGGTGTGGGGGGGGTTGAGGTGTAGAGGGGGGGTTGAAGCGTGGGTGGGTGGGGGTGGGGGGTTGGGTTGGCCTGAAGAGGAATCTGCTGGAGGAAACAGGGAGGCACGTGGATGCGAAGTAGTTGACTCATTAATGTAACATTTCTGCCAACTTCCATGAATGTTCATTTAATTAAAGTGGCTGTAAATATCAGACATGAAATATGAACAAAGCACATCCCTCTATAGAGTGTGTTTGTCTCAGTCCAGAGCTCTGAGTGTCATTTCAGTCTGTTGCCTCCTTCCTCTGATATCCACATGAATCACTTCTGACAAGTTTTCCTGACACATGTAAAAAGGTGACGGGAGAGAGGTCTAGCACCCAGCCTGTGATTGAAAGCCTCAGCTTTGTTCCTGTGTGCTGTGTGAAGGCGAAGAGGGTCCCATCCCTCCAATCAGCTTTCAGAGCTCTGCAGAGTGTAACTTAAGCTCTCCGCCCCCTGCTTTTTGAAAGCTCAGACAAGTTGTATAAACTGTAGACTTTGCACTGCCGTGGAGTAGAGAAGGCTCAAGATAAACAGGTACAACTTCACGGGGTATTTTTGAACCCTCTAGTGATATAAGGATCTATATAGAGGAATCAGGACCTCCTTCCTCCTGCCGGTGACCCCTCTAGTGATAGGGTCTATATAGAGGAAACAGGACCTCCTTCCTCCTGCCGGTGACCCCTCTAGTGATAGATCTATATAGAGGAATCAGGACCTCCTTCCTCCTGCCGGTGACCCCTCTAGTGATAGATCTATATAGAGGAATCGGGACCTCCTTCCTCCCGCCGGTGACCCCTCTAGTGATAGGATCTATATAGAGGAATCAGGACCTCCTTCCTCCTGCCGGGGACCCCTCTAGTGATAGGATCTATATAGAGGAATCAGGACCTCCTTCCTCCTGCCGGTGACCCCTCTAGTGATATAAAGATCTATATAGAGGAATCAGGACCTCCTTCCTCCTGCCGGTGACCCCTCTAGTGATAGATCTATATAGAGGAATCAGGACCTCCTTCCTCCTGCCGGTGACCCCTCTAGTGATAGGATCTATATAAAGGAATCGGGACCTCCTTCCTCCTGCCGGTGACCCCTCTAGTGATAGGATCTATATAGAGGAATCAGGACCTCCTTCCTCCTGCCGGTGACCCCTCTAGTGATAGGATCTACAGTTGCAAGAAAAAGTATGTGAACCCCTTGGGATTACGTGGAGTTTTGCATGAATTGGGCATAAAATGTGCTCTGAACGTCATCTAAGTCACAACAATAGAAGAACACAGTCTGCTGAACATAATACTACACAAACATTAGATGTTGCCATGGTTTAATTGCACATAACATGTAAACAATCACAGTACAGGGAGGAAAAAGTATGTGAAGCCCTAGCTTAATGACTTCTCCCAGAGCTAATTGGAGCCAGGAGTGCGCCAACCTTGACTCCAATCAGTGTGATGATATTGGATGTGTTGCTGACAGCTGTCCTGCCCTTAAAAAACACACACATGTTTTGGGTTTACTGGTTTCAAGAAGCACTGTCTGATGTGAACCATGCCTCACAGAAAAGAGCTCTCAGAAGTCCTACGATCAAGAATTGTTGACTTGCATGAAGCTGGAAAGGGTTACAAAAGTATCTCCAAAAGCCTTGATGTTCATGTGTCCGCGGTAAGACAGACTGTCTACAAATGGAGAAAGTTTAGCACTGTTGCTACTCTCCCTAGGCGTGGTCGTCCTGTAAAAATGACTGCAAGAGCACAGCGCAGAATGCTGCATGAGGTAAAGAAGAATCCCAGAGTGTCAGCTAAAGACCTACAGAAATCTCTGGCACATGCTAACATTTTTGTTGACACATCTACAATAAGGAAAACATGAAACAAGAATGGAGTACATGGGAGGACACCACGGAGGAAGCCATTGCTGTCCAAAAAGAATATTGCAGCACATTTGAAGTTTGCAGAAGAGCACCTGGATGTTCCACAGCACTACTGGCAAAATATACTGTGGACAGATGAAACCAAGATTGAGTTGTTTGGGAAGAACACACAACACTATGTGTGGAGAAAAAAAGGCACCGCACACCAACATCAAAACCTCATCCCCACTGTGAAACATGGCGGAGGGAGCATCATGGTTTGGGGCTGCTTTGCTGCTTCAGGGCCTGGACGGATTGTTGTCATTGATGGGAAAATGAATTCCAGAGTTTATCAAGACATTTTGCAGGAAAACGTACGACCATCTGTCTGCCAACTGAAGCTCTGCAGAGGATGGGTGATGCACCAGGACAATGACCCAAAGCATACAAGTCATTCAACAAAACAATGGCTGCAACAGCACAGAATACGCCTTCTGGAGTGGCCCAGTGAGAGTCCTGATTGAAATGCTGTGACATGACCTTAAGAAAGCGATTCACACCAGACATCCCAAGAATATTGCTACACTGAAACAGTTTTGTGAAGAGGAGTGGTCCAAAATGACTCCGGATCGTTGTGCAGGTCTGATCTGCAACTACAGGAAACGTTTGGTTGAGGTTATTGCTGCCAAAGGAGGGTCAACCAGTTATTAAGTCCAAAGGTTCACATACTTTTTCCTCCCTGCACTGTGAATGTTTACATGTTATGTGCAATTAAACCATGGCAACATCTAATGTTTGTGTAGTATTATGTTCAGCAGACTGTGTTCTTCTATTGTTGTGACTTAGATGATGTTCAGAGCACATTTTATGCCCAATTCATGCAAAACTCCACGTAATCCCAAGGGGTTCACATACTTTTTCTTGCAACTGTATATAGAGGAATCGGGACCTCCTTCCTCCTGCCGGTGACCCCTCTAGTGATAGGATCTATATAGAGGAATCAGGACCTCCTTCCTCCTGCCGGTGACCCCTCTAGTGATATAAGACTGCAGCACAAGAACTCGGCTCTCACCGTACTAATGATTGGGACCCAGGACTCCGGGTTCCGGATTACCTGATTGCTATGATAACCTCTGATTGGCTATCGCGGTGATCAGTCACTGTGAAGCCCGCCCCTTAGTTTACGTTCTCTCTGAATGGATTGGATACATTGTATCGGGGTTATTTTTCTCCCAAACAAATAAAAAAATACCAAAAAAAGAAAAAACTTTTTCTTCATTTCTGTTACAAACTTTTGCAAAAAAGTAATTTGGCTTCTTCACTGATGTGTGCTAATGAGGCTGCACTGATGGGCACTGATAGGCTGCACTGATGGGCACTGACAGGCGGCACTGATGGGCACTGACAGGCGGCACTGATGGGCACTGACAGGCGACACTGATTGGCACTGACAGGCGGCACTGATGGGCACTGACAGGCGACACTGATGGGCACTGACAGGCTGCACTGATGGGCACTGACAAGCGGCACTGATGGGCACTGATAGGCTGCACTGATGGGCACTGACAGGCTGCAGTAATGGGCAGTGATAGGTTGCACTGATGGGCACTGACAGGCTGCAGTAATCGGCAGTGATAGGTTGCACTGATGGGCACTGACAGGCGGCACTAATGGGCACTGACAGGCTGCAGTAATGGGCAGTGATAGGTTGCACTGATGGGCACTGACAGGCGGCACTGATGGGCACTGACAGGCTGCAGTAATGGGCAGTGATAGGTTGCACTGATGGGCACTGACAGGCTGCAGTAATCGGCAGTGATAGGTTGCACTGATGGGCACTGACAGGCTGCAGTAATCGGCAGTGATAGGTTGCACTGATGGGCACTGACAGGCTGCACTGATGGGCACTGACAGGCGTCACTGATGGGCACTGACAGGCGGCACTGATGGGCACTGACAGGCTGCAGTAATGGGCAGTGATAGGTTGCACTGATGGGCACTGACAGGTTGCACTGATGGGCACTGATGAAACAGCACTGATAAGGTGGCACAGATGGGCACTGATAGGTTGCACTGATGGGCTCTGACAGGCTGCAGTAATGGGCAGTGATAGGTTGCACTGATGGGCAGTGACAGGCTGCAGTAATGGGCAGTGATAGGTTGCACTGATGGGCACTGATAGGTTGCACTGATAGGCACTGATGAAACAGCACTGATGAGGTGGCACAAATGGGCACTGATAGGTTGCACTGATGGGCTCTGACAGGCTGCAGTAATGGGCAGTGATAGGTTGCACTGATGGGCAGTGACAGGCTGCACTGATTGGCACCGATAGGTTTCACTGATGGGCACTGATAGGTTTCACTGATGGGCACTGATAGGTTGCACTGATGGGCAGTGACAGGCTGCAGTGATGGGCACGGATGAAAGAGCACTGATGAGGCTGCACTGATGGACACTAATGGTTACTGATATGCTGCACTGATGGGCAATGATCATCAGGACACTATAATATCAATGTGCAGCACTAATAGAAATGTCTGTTATAATCAATGATGACCAATGTGGTTGTAAATAAAAGAAAGGAAACATCATAAAGAAGAGATAAGGAACTGTAACACTCCAAAGAAGAAACACAACAGATGATATAACAAATATATAAATATCATAACAGTCCCAGAAATAGTCATGTGATCAAATCAACAAAATGTAGCGACTTCTGTGACTCCCGCGCTGCACCTCCCCCATAATGCACTCACTAGAAGGAAGCAGCAAGCAAGCCCGGAGCGGGATGACACTAAGGGTTGTTCCTGCTTGTTCCTCCTGCCGGTGACCCGGTTGAAGGCGGGATCTCTCCAGAAGTCGGCGATACACCAAATGAAAAAAAAAAGTAAAGTAGCCAATTCTCCATCTCCAGCCCACAGTGATCCAAGGAAAGGGATTCCTCCTAGAGAGCAAGCTCTTAGACCGAGCCCGGAGACAGTATCATAGAGTGTAGTATGTATTATGAACCACTTCATGTCAGGACACTCCCCCCCTTCCAGTCCAGACACCCCCCCCCTTCCAGTCCGGACACTCCCCCCCTTCCAGTCTGGACACTCCCCCCCTTCCAGTCCGGACAATCCCCCCCTTCCAGTCCGGACACTCCCCCCCTTCCAGTCTGGACAATCCCCCCCTTCCAGTCCGGACACTCCCCCCCTTCCAGTCCGGACACTCCCCCCCTTCCAGTCTGGACAATCCCCCCCTTCCAGTCCAGACACTCCCCCCCTTCCAGTCCGGACACTCCCCCCCTTCCAGTCCAGACACTCCCCCCCCCCTTCCAGTCCTGGCACTTTCCCACCCTTCCCCCCAGGCCAATTTTCAGCTGTCAGCGCTATCACACTTTGAATGACAATTGCGCGGTCATGCTACACTGTACCCATATGATTTTTTTAGCATTTTTTTAGACAGATAATGCTTTATTTTGGTGGTATTTATTCACCGCTGGGATTTTTATTTTTTTTGCTATATAAACGAAAAAGTCCAAATTTTTTTAAATAAAGTGTTTTTCTTATAAAATTTTGCAAATAAATATTTCATCATAAATCTCGGCCAAAATTTATTCCGTTATCTTTTTAGTAAAACAAAATAACGCAAATTAGTTTATAACCAAAAATTATAATTTTTCAAATTTTTTTTTACAGTTTTATTTTTTTTATTATATTTCTATATAATATATATTATATATTATATTTATCATATTATTATTTCTGGCTTTTTTTTTACATAACCAGACCAACGCCATTTTCTAGAAGACGTATGGTCAGGCAGGCGCCATTTTGTTGTAGGCCAGAAAAAAAAAGATAACGATCCTGCACTTAAGATTGAAGGGATCGTTCTGAATGCGAGCCACAGATGGATAATAATTAACAATTGAGGTTAATAACAAGGACAATCTGATGTTCATTACGATGCAACCCCTCAAAATGAAAAACTAAAAAAACTGAAATAAAAGACAGAACCCATAAATGATGCAACGCTCCTCAAAAGCAATAAATCACATATTATTTCTATCGCTTCAAAA
This sequence comes from Staurois parvus, assembly GCF_062004578.1. Lineage (NCBI taxonomy): Eukaryota > Metazoa > Chordata > Amphibia > Anura > Ranidae > Staurois > Staurois parvus. The sequence continues at coordinate 141,717 of NW_028319402.1, forward strand.
GGGCAGCAATGGCAACTTTATTGGATCGAAACGCTGGTAACGGAAGTCTCCGGGCGTTCTTCTCTCGGACGTTCTGTGGAATACGGCTGATACAAAGACATCAGGAGGGAGCTTACTTTGGAGTCTTCATTCGGCGAGCTGATCTTCTGAGTTCAAATGGGACCAAAGTGCAGTTAGACCGTAACATTGTATAATGCTCTCCAAAACCGAGTTCCTAGTCTTCCCCCCCAGCCCACGCACCCCCCCCTCCCTCACTGACTTCTCCATCACATCCAACAACGCCACCATCAGCCCCACCCCGCAGGCCAGACTACTTGGTGTCATTCTGGACTCCAGCCTATCCTTCCAGCCCCAAGTCCAATCTTTAACAAACTCATGCAGACTCCACCTCCGCAACATGCAGACTCCACCTCCGCAACATGCAGACTCCACCTCCGCAACATCGCCAAAATCCGCACGTTCCTAACCCCAGAAACCACTAAACAGCTCATCTACTCCCTCATCATATCACGACTCGACTACTGCAACTCCCTCCTCACTGGCCTGCCTCGCCGCTGGCTATCCCCGCTTCAGTTGATCCTGAATATGAAGCGCTCAAATGAATCCCTATATACACACACAGTGCATATAAAAAAAAAAAGAAAAAAAAACCCTTTCCTTGCCCTTAATTGTTTCTTCAAATCAAACAGTGATAGAAAATAAAAAATCCATAATAATGCGAATAAACAGTGATACAAAAATAAAAATAAAAAAATCTGTGTTAATTAATATATAAATATATAAAAGTGATAATTCCAATAATATATGTGCCAACCTAACAGAATATAAATAAAAATTCATAAAATGTGAGTCTCAATCAAATATACGTGATTAATTGTGAAAAAACCATACATTAAACTATTCGATAAAAAATCCACTAAATCTTGTGATGTTTAAATATGAAAATGTGTCCATAAATGAACAAACACAGTCCATGCAGTAAGGTGAAAACGACACTCGGTGTTCTTCACTTCTAGTGCTCAAAAAAAGAAGAAAAGAAATCCTCCAATGGCAGCAATGCCTGCTCACCTCCCCAACTCGACCCGCAAAGGGCCACAAGGCTATAACTCTCCTCCAGGTAATCCTTTGCTTCCAAGCAGCTCAGTAAGGAATCACAGGACCTCCACTCCACCTCCTTATTCCTCAGCAACTGGTATATCTTGACACAACAAAGCTTGGGACTGAAAGGGTGAGATAAAATAGCGGCTTCATGGAACTGGTTGCACACCCATGAGAATACATGGGGAGCAAGGAGTAAGAGTCACTGCACATTTCTATCTCCCTGGACTAAAAAAACATCTAAAACTTGCATTGGATGGGAATAGGCATTGCTAGGTTAAATTAAATTAACCTAGCAATGCCTCCTCCCATCCAATGCAAGTTTTAGATGTTTTTTTAGTCCAGGGAGATAGAAATGTGCAGTGACTCTTACTCCTTGCTCCCCATGTATTCTCATGGCTGTGCAACCAGTTCCATGAAGCCGCTATTTTATCTCACCCTTTCAGTCCCAAGCTTTGTTGTGTCAAGATATACCAGTTGCTGAGGAATAAGGAGGTGGAGTGGAGGTCCTGTGATTCCTTACTGAGCTGCTTGGAAGCAAAGGATTACCTGGAGGAGAGTTATAGCCTTGTGGCCCTTTGCGGGTCGAGTTGGGGAGGTGAGCAGGCATTGCTGCCATTGGAGGATTTCTTTTCTTCTTTTTTTGAGCACTAGAAGTGAAGAACACCGAGTGTCGTTTTCACCTTACTGCATGGACTGTGTTTGTTCATTTATGGACACATTTTCATATTTAAACATCACAAGATTTAGTGGATTTTTTATCGAATACCGTATTTGCCGGCGTATAAGACGACTGGGCGTATAAGACGACCCCCCTACTTTTCCTGCTAAAATGTAGTGTTTGGGCTATACTCGCCGTATAAGACTACCCCTCTTCCAATGCACACCAGTGGGAGGAATAGTGCCCCATCATTGATGTCAGTGGGAGGAATAGTGCCCCATCATTGGTATCAGTGGGAGGAATAGTGCCCCATCATTGGTATCAGTGGGGGGAATAGGTGCCCCATCATTGGTATCAGTGGCAGGAATGGTGCCCCATCATTGGCATCAGTGGGAGGAATAGTGCCCCATCATTGGTATCAGTGGGGGGAATAGGTGCCCCATCATTGGTATCAGTGGCAGGAATAGTGCCCCATCATTGGTGTCAGTGGGAGGAATGGTGTCCCATCATTGGTGTCAGTGAGGGGTGGAATAGTGCCCCATCATTGGTGTCAGTGGGGGGAGGAATAGTGCCCCATCGTTGGTGTCAGTGGGGGGGGGGAATAGTGCCCCATCGTTGGTGTCAGTGGGAGGAATAGTGCCCCATCGTTGGTATCAGTGGGAGGAATAGTGCCCCATCATTGGTATCAGTGACACCAATGATGGGGCACTATTCCTCCCACTGACACTTGCTGACCCTGTTCTAGTACGGTGCTGCTGCAGCCAGCATATGTGGTTGCAGCAGCACCTCTACACAGAGCACTTACCTGCTGCTCCGGCACTCAATTTTCACGGGGCCGCTCGGCTCCGCCCCCTCGCCGGTGATTGGCCGCCTGTGTGCCTTTCCTAAGCTACAGTTCTGGCGGCCAATCACCGGTGAGGAGGCGGAGCCGCGCAGCCGCACGAACATCCAGTGGCCGAACTGAAGGAGACGCCGCGCTTCCTGGACCGGATCGTCGTGGGACTGGATCCAGGTAAGAGACGTCAGCCCCTGCAAACCCCTGTACTTAATGCCGCAGCCCCCCTAACATGTGTACCGGCGTATAAGACGACCCCCGACTTTTGAGAAGATTTTCAAGGGTCAAAAAGTCGTCTTATACGCCGGCAAATACGGTAGTTTAATGTATGTTTTTTTCACAATTAATCACGTATATTTGATTGAGACTCACATTTTATGAATTTTTATTTATATTCTGTTAGGTTGGCACATATATTATTGGAATTATCACTTTTATATATTTATATATTAATTAACACAGATTTTTTTATTTTTATTTTTGTATCACTGTTTATTCGCATTATTATGGATTTTTTATTTTCTATCACTGTTTGATTTGAAGAAACAATTAAGGGCAAGGAAAGGGTTTTTTTTTCTTTTTTTTTTTATATGCACTGTGTGTGTATATAGGGATTCATTTGAGCGCTTCACTATTTTTGTGTTTGATACTTTATTACTTATTGGTTAAGGCAGAGTGATAGCAGCTGTTAGGATAGGGACTTATCCATACTAAGCGCAGGAGGATATTCCCATTCATTGATCCTGAATATGGCTGCCAGACTCATCCACCTTTCCAACCGCTCCGTCTCCGCCACCCCCCTCTGCCAATCCCTCCACTGGCCTCCACTCAGTGTCCTCCACTCCCCTCTGCCAATCCCTCCACTGGCCCCCACTCAGTGTCCTCCACCCCCCTCTGCCAATCCCTCCACTGGCCTCCACTCAGTGTCCTCCACCCCTCTCTGCCAATCCCTCCACTGGCCTCCATTCAGTGTCCACCTCCCCCCTCTGCCAATCCCTCCACTGTCTTCCACTCAGTGTCCTCCACCCCCCTCTGCCAATCCCTCCACTGTCTTCCACTCAGTGTCCTCCACCCCCCTCTGCCAATCCCTCCACTGGCCTCCATTCAGTGTCCACCTCCCCCCTCTGCCAATCCCTCCACTGGCCTCCACTCAGTGTCCACCTCCCCCCTCTCCCAATCCCTCCACTGGCCTCCACTCAGTGTCCACCACCCCCCTCTGCCAATCCCTCCACTGGCCTCCACTCAGTGTCCTCCACCCCCCTCTGCCAATCCCTCCACTGGCCTCCATTCAGTGTCCTCCACCCCCCTCTGCCAATCCCTCCACTGGCCTCCACTCAGTGTCCTCCACCCCCCTCTGCCAATCCCTCCACTGGCCTCCATTCAGTGTCCTCCACCCCCCTCTGCCAATCCCTCCACTGGCCTCCAGTCAGTGTCCTCCACCCCCCTCTGCCAATCCCTCCACTGGCCTCCATTCAGTGTCCTCCACCCCCCTCTGCCAATCCCTCCACTGGCCTCCATTCAGTGTCCTCCACCCCCCTCTGCCAATCCCTCCACTGGCCTCCAGTCAGTGTCCTCCACCCCCCTCTGCCAATCCCTCCATTGGCTTCCGATTGCCCAACGGATCAAATTTAAAATCCTAACACTAACGTACAAAGCCGTCCACCATACTGCCCCGAACTACATCACTGACCTAATATCCAAGTACCACCCAACACGCACACTCCGCTCCTCACAAGACCTCCTTCTCTCTAGTTCCCTGGTCTCCTCCTCCCATGCCCGCCTCCAGGACTTCTCCAGGGTGTCACCCATCCTCTGGAACTCCCTGCCCCAACCCATCAGATTATCACCTACTCTCCTCTCCTTTAGGCGCACCCTAAAACCCACCTCTTCAGGGAAGTCTCCCCCACCCCCTGCTAACCTGCCGACCTCCTCCACTCTTCCTACCACTCCATCCCCCACAGCCATCTCCTCCTGTACCACCATCCCCTCCCTCCTAGATTGTAAGCTCCAAGGAGCAGGGCCCTCGATCCCCTCATGTATTGTATTGTATTGGTATTGTTCTGTCACATGTTCTGTCTCCCTTTGTAATGTACAGCGCTGAGCCAACTATTGGCGCTTTATAAATACTGTATAATAATAATAATGTGAGGTCACACTGAGTGAGATGTTGGCTTACACCCCACCTGTATACCCGGAGAGGATATCGCCACCAATATGCATATCCCTGAGAGGGAGATCGCTGCGGGGAGAGGTATTCAGTGACAGAGGAATCATACGCATGGAGGATCCAGTTTTGTGATCCTAAAAGTGTTTTGACCCCTGCGGAGGTGAGCGGCTAATTCAGCTACTTACGGAGATCCTTCTGTGGTTACCCACATTCACCATCCACGGGCACGAGTGTCTCTTTTTTCTGGATTGCTTGGTGTTGTTAGCACCGTTTTGGACTTTTTTTCACCTATATTTGTTGTTTCGTGTCATGCGTTTTTGTTGCATGTTTATTATCAGATAAAGTCACACGGATATTTTCACTATTGCATATATTATTCATTTTTTCTTCATTTGATATATATCTGATTTATATACCTTTTTTTTATGGAAACAATATTTAGTTTTAGGGGTTCATTAATTTTTATGTATTGTTTACGCACATTTGGTCTTGCAGTAATATTCACTTGCATGTTTATGCGTTTTCCTTGATTTGAGTCCACTTATTAGTCCCAATTTGGACTAGTTTATTCTTTTATTTTATTTTACAACGTGTTCCAAATTATTATGCAAATTCTATTTAAGTGTCACAAAGATTAAATCTTTTGTTTTTCAGTGTAACTCATGGATGGCATTGTGTGTCAGGGCTCTTTTGATCACTGAAAACAATCTGGGACACCTGTGATCATTAGATTGGCCGGTGAGCCCAACTGAAGGAAAAACTCCTAAAAGACGGCGTTCCCCATTATTAAGCAGAGCGCCATTTTCAAGCAATATGGGGAAGAAAAAGGATCTCTCTGCTGCCGAAAAGAGTGGAATAGTTCGATGCCTTGGACGAGGGATGAAAACATTCGATATTTCAGGAAAACGTAAGCGTGATCATCGCACTATGAAGAGATTTGTGGCGGATTCAGAGCACAGACGGGTTGGTGCAGATAAAGGCACATTGAGGAAGATTTCTGCCAGATCCATGCATCGGATCAAGAGAGCAGCTGCTAAAATCCCATTACAGAGCAGCAAACAGATATTTGAAGCTGCTGGTGCCTCTGGAGTCCCACGGACATCAAGGTGTAGAGTCCTCCAGAGTCCTGCAACTGTGCATAAACCTTCTATTCGGCCACCACTAACCAACGCTCACAAGCAGAAACGGCTGCATTGGGCAGAAAAATACATGAAGACTCATTTTCAAACAGTCCTGTTCACTGATGAGTGCCGTGCAACCCTGGATGGTCCAGATGGATGGAGTAGTGGATGGTTGGTGGACAGCCACCCTGTTCCAACAAGGCTGCGACGTCAGCAAGGCGGTGGTGGAGTCATGTTTTCAGCCGGAATCATGGGAACAGAGCTGGTCGGCCCCTTTAGGGGCCCCGAAGGTGTAAAGATGACCTCTGCAAAGTATGTGGAGTTTATGACTGACCACTTTCTTCCCTGGTACAGAAAGAAGAACTATGCTTTCCGTAATAAAATCATCTTCATGCATGACAATGCACCATCTCATGCTGCAAAGAATACCTCCGCATCAATGGCTGCTATGGGGATAAAAGGAGAGAAAGTCATGGTGTGGCCTCCATCCTCCCCTGACCTCAATCCTATTGAGAACCTTTGGAGCATCCTCAAGCAAAAGATCTATGAGGGTGGGAGGCAGTTTACATCCAAACAGCAGCTCTGGGAGGCTATTCTGACATCTTGCAAACAAATTCAAGCAGAAACTGTCCAAAAACTGCCAAGTTCAATGGATGCGAGACTTGTGATCTGCTATCACAGTGATGGCGAACCTATGGCACGCAGACCCATCTCAGTGGGCACGCCAGGAAGAAGAGAAAGATGAGCGCACATGGACCACGCACACTGACCGGCCATCCAAATCTCGTCCACACTGGACCCCCATCAAACTACATCTCCCACATGTCTCTGGGGCCAGGGTGGGTGTGGATGAGAGGAAACGGCTCCTATGCGAATCTGGCACCAGGGGTGATGTAGCCGGGGATGGTCGTGGAAGAGAGGAAGAGGCTCCCACACTGCTCCGGGGCCAGGGGCGATGTGTTCAGCGTGGATGGGAATGAGCTGCTGGGTTGGAAGCCACACCGACACTGCCAGAGGTAAGATTAACTGCTTGCCAACCATGCTATAGCCAAAAGATGGCTACAGCGTGGTTGTCTAGTTCTGGGAGGGTGTCCCAGAACGTGAACCCAGTGGCACACACCCTGCGCTGCCAGTGATCGCTGTGTCCTATGGATACAGCTGATCACGTGATAAGGTAAAAGGCCAATCACAGCAGGCTTTTACCACGTGATCAACCGTATCCAATGACACAGCTAATCACAATGTAAATACAGTTGCTGGTTATCGGCTGCACGTTGTCACAGATTGAAGAAAGTACTGCAGATAACCGGCAAATGTGACAGGGGAGATCTGCACTAATAATCAGGGCATTAATTATCAGTGCCGTTCAGCAGTGCCCAGCAGTGTCATCCATCATTGCCCAGAAGTGTCACCCATCAGTGCCCAGCAGTGTCGCCTGTCAGTGCTGCCCAGCAGTGCCACCTGTCAGTGCCCAGCAGTGCCGCTTATCAGTGCCCATCATTGCTGCATATCAGTGCATCATCAGTGCCTCCTCATCAATGCCCACCAGTGCCGCCTCATCAGTGCTACCTATCTGTGCCGCCTCATCAATGCCCATCAGTACTGCCTATCAGTGCAGCCTCACCAACGCACATCAAAGAAGAAATATTACCCGTTTGCAAAATTTTATAATAGAAGCAAAGAAAACCTTTTATGTTTTTAATTTTTTGCTCTTTTTTCATTTATAGTGCAAAAAATAAAACACCCAGTGGTGATTAAATACCACCAAAAAAACCCTCTATTTGTGTGAAAAAATGAGTGTTGCATGACCACACAATTGTCATTGTCAAGTGCAACAGCACTGAAAGCTGAAAATTGGTCTGGGCAGTAAGGGGGTAGAAGTGCCCGGTAGGCAGGAAGGGGGTAGAAGTGCCCGGTAGGCAGGAAGGGGGTAGAAGTGCCCTGTAGGCAGGAAGGGGGTAGAAGTGTCTGGTAGGCAGGAAGGGGGTAGAAGTGTCCGGTAGGCAGGAAGGGGGTAGAAGTGCCTGGTAGGCAGGAAGGGGGTAGAAGTGCCCGATGGGCAGGAAGGGGGTAGAAGTGCCCGGTAGGCAGGAAGGGGGTAGAAATGTCCTGCAGGCAGGAAGGGGGTAGAGGTGTCCGGTAGGCAGGAAGGGGGTAGAAGTATCCGGTAGGAAGGAAGGGGGTAGAAGTGTCCTGTAGGCAGGAAGGGGGTAGAAGTGCCCGGTAGGCAGGAAGGGGATAGAAGTGCCCTGTAGGCAGGAAGGGGGTAGAAGTGCCCAGTAGGTAGGAAGGAGGTAGAAGTGCCCTGTAAGCAGGAAGGGGGTAGAAGTGTCTGGTAGGCAGGAAGGGGGTAGAAGTGCCCGGTAGGCAGGAAGGGAGTAGAAGTGCCCTGTAGGCAGGGAGGGGGTAGAAGTGTCCTGTAGGCAGGAAGGGGGTAGAAGTGCCCTGTAGGCAGGAAGGGGGTAGAAGTGCCCGGTAGGCAGGAAGGGGGTAGAAGTGCCCTGTAGGCAGGGAGGGGGTAGAAGTGTCCTGTAGGCAGGAAGGGGGTAGAAGTGTCCGGTAGGCAGGAAGGGGGTAGAAGTGCCCTGTAGGCAGGAAGGGGGTAGAAGTGTCCGGTAGGCAGGAAGGGGGTGGAAGTGCCCGGTAGGAAGGAAGGGGGTAGAAGTGCCCGGTAGGCAGGAAGGGGGTAGAAGTGCCCTGTAGGCAGGAAGGGGGTAGAAGTGCCCGGTAGGCAGGAAGGGGGTAGAAGTGTCCTGTAGGCAGGAAGGGGGTAGAAGTGTCTGGTAGGCAGGAAGGGGGTAGAAGTGTCCGGTGGGCAGGAAGGGGGTAGAAGTGCCCGGTAGGCAGGAAGGGGGTAGAAGTGTCCGGTGGGCAGGAAGGGGGTAGAAGTGCCCGGTAGGCAGGAAGGGGGTAGAAGTGTCCTGTAGGCAGGAAGGGGGTAGAAGTGCCCGGTAGGCAGGAAGGGGATAGAAGTGCCCTGTAGGCAGGAAGGGGGTAGAAGTGCCCAGTAGGTAGGAAGGAGGTAGAAGTGCCCTGTAAGCAGGAAGGGGGTAGAAGTGTCTGGTAGGCAGGAAGGGGGTAGAAGTGCCCGGTAGGCAGGAAGGGAGTAGAAGTGCCCTGTAGGCAGGGAGGGGGTAGAAGTGTCCTGTAGGCAGGAAGGGGGTAGAAGTGCCCTGTAGGCAGGAAGGGGGTAGAAGTGCCCGGTAGGCAGGAAGGGGGTAGAAGTGCCCTGTAGGCAGGGAGGGGGTAGAAGTGTCCTGTAGGCAGGAAGGGGGTAGAAGTGTCCGGTAGGCAGGAAGGGGGTAGAAGTGCCCTGTAGGCAGGAAGGGGGTAGAAGTGTCCGGTAGGCAGGAAGGGGGTGGAAGTGCCCGGTAGGAAGGAAGGGGGTAGAAGTGCCCGGTAGGCAGGAAGGGGGTAGAAGTGCCCTGTAGGCAGGAAGGGGGTAGAAGTGCCCGGTAGGCAGGAAGGGGGTAGAAGTGTCCTGTAGGCAGGAAGGGGGTAGAAGTGTCTGGTAGGCAGGAAGGGGGTAGAAGTGTCCGGTGGGCAGGAAGGGGGTAGAAGTGCCCGGTAGGCAGGAAGGGGGTAGAAGTGTCCGGTGGGCAGGAAGGGGGTAGAAGTGCCCGGTAGGCAGGAAGGGGGTAGAAGTGTCCTGTAGGCAGGAAGGGGGTAGAAGTGCCCGGTAGGCAGGGAGGGGGTAGAAGTGCCCGGTAGGCAGGAAGGGGGTAGAAGTGTCCGGTAGGCAGGAAGGGGGTAGAAGTGCCCGGTAGGCAGGAAGGGGGTAGAAGTGTCCGGTAGGCAAGTGGCTAATTGCAGTGTTGGCACTTTGAAATAAAAAAGTTGGTTTTGTGTTGCAGTTTTGGGCACTCGGGCTCAAAAAGGTTCACCATCACTGTGCTATCAGATAAGGACTCCTATGTTACAATGTAACGTGACCGCTTCAAATGTTTACAAAGTTACAATGTTGCTAAAAGTTTTATTGAAATAGCTTTTGATTTCAATAAATTTGCTGCAAACACAACAAATGACAATTTTCAGTTCTTTACAACCTAGAAAGTGTTTGAAAACTTCCTGTGCGGAATAATTGGGAACAAAAATCCTGTTATCATTAGGAGGTTTGTTCAATAAAATGTGAATTGTCCTCTTATAGTTGTCACCTGAGAATTCTGCCGACTGTTATTTACATCAATTATTGAGGGAAATGAGAAAATATCATCTGCAGAATAATTTGGAACACGGTGTAATATCCACCATCACTTTGTATCCTACTTAGGATCTATTCACTTTTGTACCGGACTTGTAAGTATTGGTTCACATATTTCAGTTGTTACCATCATTGTGGTGGTTTATTATCCACTTTGTCCACTTCTGGATCTGTTGAGGATCAGGTCACGGTCAGATATTTGAAGATCGTATGCGGATCAGGTCACATTTATGTTCTTTGCACGTTGTGTCACTTTATATATTGTTTTCACATTTTTTATACTATGCATATATACATTTCTTAATATGTGGTTTATTGCTTTTGAGTAGCGCTGCATCGTTTCTTTCTTATTTCATTTTATTTGATCATTTGGTATATGATTGGATGTTAGCAGCTTCTCTCTGTTATTCGTGTTTTTTATAGGTAGAAGCGCAGGAGGTTTACACCATCAGAACCCATAAACGCATTCAAGCCCCTAAAACGCAGGTGATGTGCACAATGGGAACAAATGCAACATGCGATAGAACAATATAAATGGTAACACCAAGTGTGGGCGACCATAACCAGGAATGGAATATATAATAGCAACCAGCAGCGTCATAATCTACAAGACTGTGATGGATAGAAGTGACATTCACTAAATCCACTAAAATCACATCGTATAACATTCCTGTATCAAACCATTTCACATACATTGTGTCCCGAGTGCTTTGTCCGGCGCCCTGCCTGCATTTTTACCGCCCATTCTGCCTGGAAACTGAGAAACGTCCATGGCGTCCAAAAAGCGTCCCTTTAGGTCAGACACGGTTTTAGACCGGCTAGAGAACAGCGATAGTAAATCAGAACCACTTGCAGAATTGAGTGATAATGATTGGTGGGGGAAATTCCTCATCAGACACTGAAAACGATTCTGCGACTGAGCTCAGCGATGGGCCAACTTGGCGCTCTATTTCACATTTCAGTGTTTTTGGTGATTATATTATTGAATTACATTTATTATTATATTAATATTTTTTATGATTATTTATTAAATTATAATTTATGATTTCGTGTTTCAGATTTTATCCTCCCCGGGATGTTTACTAGACTCTTGTCCGGACAGATTTCAGTGAGTTATTCCTAAGAATTACAGGCCGACAATAAAAAAAATATATATTTCCATGCAAAAAAATGTACCGCTTTGAGCACAGAAATCCTGACATCATCAGACCGCTAGGGAGGTTAAGGGGTTAAAAAGAAATGTAACAATTATTACAGAACGTGTAAATCTTTGTAGCAAATGTGTTGCCCGTTGAGTTTCTTTTTTGTTTGATTTTGTCTGGGTAATTATGCGGCATGTTAATGATCCTGGTATCTGGCGGTCTCGTTGGATCATAGAACGAGTGGAGCGAGGAATCCCGAGTGGTCTCTGTCACCGACGCGGCACGTCTCCGCAGAACGCATCACACTCTATAACTGTCACTGATGGCAGGAGCGCGTCCAGCGATCTTATGTGACATTACTCAGCTCGCTGCTCCGTGTGACTCCGACACAGATCCTGACCTTCAGCGACACGGGGAAGGAGACGAAGGAAGTCCACCTCCTCTCCATGTATAATACATCAGTGGTCCATATAGTGAACTCAGTGTAGTTATTCCCCCTGAGGTCATCACAGAGGACAAGGGGGCGCTCTTCACATCTGGAGGAAAAGAGATTTAACCTTCATATGCAGAAAGGTTTCTTCACAGTGAGAGCTGTAAAAACGTGGAATAGACTCCCTCAAGAGCTGGTTCTGGCCAGCTCAGTAGAATTAAAAAAACAGCTGGATGAATTCCCGAATGCAGAAAATTCTGTATAACTGGATGTGAATATTTATAGATAATAACACCAGAGATTGTTGATCCATGGAATATCTGATTGCCTTCTGGGGGGATCGGGAAGGAATTGATTTTTATTCCCGCTGTTGCAAAATTAGACCAAATTGGTTGTCTTTGCCTTCTTCTGGATCAGTTGTGGGGTTAGGATCGTCTACATGGAGGAGGTTTGCTATTTTTATTTTTTCCTTTTGGATGAACTAGATGGTTTTATTCAACCATGTAACTAAGTAACAGCCGACTGCCATTTTTTTTTTTTTTTGCTACCTTTACCCTTTAATGGCAACTGTCACCTATAAAAATTTCCACTAAGGTCATTTAGATGAAGTCATGAGTGACCGTGAGATGTGATGATTTAGAGGGACTTTTATATTTGATGAAGAAATGTTTTCAGAATGGCTTAGCAGGCCGCAGCAGAAAAGAGGTTAAAGTTGGAGCGTTCTCCTCATCAACCTGTAACCAATCCGGCCTCGTCGCAGCAATTTCACACAGCGTTACGTGTAAAGATGGCTTCTTCTCGCCTCAATCCCGGAGCGTGCCTGCTACGCACGGCCGCGCATCACGCCGAGAGCTTGGAAAGTTTACTGATTAGAAGCCGGTTGGTTGTTTTTTTTTTTAAATTAGTAAGAAATGTGCCGGATTTATCTTTTTTTTTTTTAAAGTCATATTGGATATCTATCTATCTAATGACCGAAGAGCCGCCTACAGGGGATTTCTGATTATTTTATCCCTCCTGAAACCCTTGTTAGTAATCTGAATTCTGGGCAGATATTAAAAGACACAAACGAACGCGGTAATGCATTTATTAACCACTTCCCATCCTTCTGTCGTTTATAAATGGCCTCAGGATGAAGTGGTTCTGCCGGGATAATGGTTGCAAGGTCACCTACATGGAAGAAAAATATATTTGAAATACTACAATGTTGGCCACATTCAATATATTGAAAAATATATTTCAATATATATATATATATATATATATACACTATAAGGTGAAATGCGTTTTTATTACAAAATATATGAAAAATATTATAACAAATATATATTTTTTAAATATATTCATCAGATTTTTTTTAACATATAAAAAAGCCATTTTAACACATTTTTACAGATATTTATATATATATATACAGTTGCAAGAAAAAGTATGTGAACCCCTTGGGATTACGTGGAGTTTTGCATGAATTGGGCATAAAATGTGCTCTGAACGTCATCTAAGTCACAACAATAGAAGAACACAGTCTGCTGAACATAATACTACACACACATTAGATGTTGCCATGGTTTAATTGCACATAACATGTAAACATTCACAGTGCAGGGAGGAAAAAGTATGTGAGGCCCTAGCTTAATGACTTCTCCCAGAGCTAATTGGAGCCAGGAGTGAGCCAACCTCGACTCCAATCAGTGTGATGATATTGGATGTGTTGCTGACACCTGTTTTGGGTTTACTGGTTTCAAGAAGCACTGTCTGATGTGAACCATGCCTCGCAGAAAAGAGCTCTCAGAAGACCTACGATCAAGAATTGTTGACTTGCATGAAGCTGGAAAGGGTTACAAAAGTATCTCTAAAAGCCTTGATGTTCATGTGTCCACGGTAAGACAAACTGTCTACAAATGGAGAAAGTTTAGCACTGTTGCTACTCTCCCTAGGCGTGGTCGTCCTGTAAAAATGACTGCAAGAGCACAGCGCAGAATGCTGCATGAGGTAAAGAAGAATCCCAGAGTGTCAGCTAAAGACCTACAGAAATCTCTGGCACATGCTAACATTTTTGTTGACACATCTACAATAAGGAAAACATTAAACAAGAATGGAGTACATGGGAGGACACCACGGAGGAAGCCATTGCTGTCCAAAAAGAATATTGCAGCACGTTTGAAGTTTGCAAAAGAGCACCTGGATGTTCCACAGCACTACTGGCAGAATATACTGTGGGCAGATGAAACCAAGATTGAGTTGTTTGGGAAGAACACACAACACTATGTGTGGAGAAAAAAAGGCCCAGCACACCAACATCAAAACCTCATCCCCACTGTGAAACATGGCGGAGGGAGCATCATGGTTTGGGGCTGCTTTGCTGCCTCAGGACCTGGACGGATTGTTGTCATTGATGGGAAATGAATTCCAGAGTTTATCAAGACATTTTGCAGGAAAACGTACGACCATCTGTCCGCCAACTGAAGCTCCGCAGAGGATGGGTGATGCAACAGGACAATGACCCAAAGCATACAAGTAATTCAACAAAACAATGGCTGCAACAGCACAGAATACGCCTTCTGGAGTGGCCCAGTCAGAGTCCTGACCTCAACCCCATTGAAATGCTGTGGCATGACCTTAAGAGAGCGATTCACACCAGACATCCCAAGAATATTGCTACACTGAAACAGTTTTGTGAAGAGGAGTGGTCCAAAATGACTCCAGATCGTTGTGCAGGTCTGATCTGCAACTACAGGAAACGTTTGGTTGGGGTTATTGCTGCCAAAGGAGGGTCAACCAGTTATTAAGTCCAAAGGTTCACATACTTTTTCCTCCCTGCACTGTGAATGTTTACATGTTATGTGCAATTAAACCATGGCAACATCTAATGTTTGTGTAGTATTATGTTCAGCAGACTGTGTTCTTCTATTGTTGTGACTTAGATGACGTTCAGAGCACATTTTATGCCCAATTCATGCAAAACTCCACGGAATCCCAAGGGGTTCACATACTTTTTCTTGCAACTGTATATATATATATATACTGTATGTCTGTATGTTGAAATGCATTTTTATTACAAAATATATGAAAAATATTTTTACATATATATATTTTTTAAATATATTCGTCAGACTTTTTTAACATATAAAAAAGTCATTTTAACATATATTTTTGCATATATTTGTAGATGAATTCCAAAAAATGTAGATTTGTATTTTTAAAGGCATACAGTATATTTGAAATGTATTTTTAAAAATATTTGTCATATATTTTGCAATAAAAACACATTTCAACATGCAGTATATATATATATATATTGAATACGGCCAAAATTTTAGTATTTTAAATATATGTCAATATATTTGGGAAGAATATGTTTAAAATATGTTTCAAATATATTTTTCTTCCATGTGGGTGAGAAGAAAGAATCCAGGACTTTTTTAAAGCAATCCACTGAGCTGGCCAGAGCCAACTCTTTTATTATTTTGTAATAAAAACTAATTTCAACATGCAGCATGTATATGTATATATGTATTGAAATATATTGAATACGCCCAAAATTGTAGTGTTTTCAAGTATATGTCAATACATATATATATATATATACACACATACTGCATGTTGAAATGCATTTTTATTACAAAATAATAAAAGAGTTGGCTCTGGCCAGCTCAGTATTGCTTTAGAAAAGTCCTGGATTCTTTCCTACCCACATGGAAGAAAAATATATTTGAAACATATATTAAAAATATTCTTCCCAAATATATTGATATATATTTAAAATGCTACAATTTTGGCCATATTCAATATATTTCAAAATATATTTCAATAAATATATATATATATAGAGATACTGCATGTTGAAATGTGTTTTTTATATATTACAAAATGGACCCCTTTTTCATGCCCATATGGAAGAAAAATATATTTGAAATATATTTTAAAAATATTCTTGACCATATTCAATATATTTCAATATATATATATATATATATATATATTTTTTTTTTTTTTCCTCAAATATATGTCAATATATTTGGTAAGAATATTTCATATACATTTTTCTTCCATGTGGGAAGTGCACCCACAGCAAGCAGTATGCTACGGAGGCACCCAACCAGGCTTGCTCTGGAGCCGCTGCCCTGTGTGTCTATGGCTCGTCCCAGCCTCCTCTCTCTCCTTATTGTCTCACTGGCCTGTGACTGACAGCACTAGGAGCCAATGGCCCCTGCTGCTGGTTCAGCCAATAAGGAAAAGGCTCTTGTACACATCCCTGGATCATGATAGGGTTCAGGTAAGTATTAGGGGGGCTGCTGCCATTCATGCATAGAATGAATGAAAGTAACAAACCTCGAGCCTTTACAACCACTTTACCATTCATACCAGACCCTCATCAGTCACCTGGGTCTGGTGTGTACTGTATGCTCTGGGCATATTCTCCCATGCGTTTTTGGGGGGCCCCATTAACATGTGTGAGGTTCCAATCATCTGATCAGTGTTTGACCAATCAGTGATCACATGAATAGTAGTAAGCAAGATGTCACCTCCTGACATCATTGCTTACTATTTGTGAAATCTGTGAATGATCACAGAGATCACATAGTACAGGGCCATTCACAACAGCCTTGTACCATGTGACAAGCTGTGACCAATCACAACTCACACAGTATTTCTCAATGGCTGCAGGAATGCAGCTAGAGAGAAGGAGAAATGATTGCTTTTACAGCCTTTATGAGTGTAAAAGCAATCAAAGTAAAAAAAGAAAACAAATCTCCATCACCCCCCACAAGAAGGGTGACACTGTACTGCTAGGGTCATAGTATGTAAAAAAAACCCATAAATACTAATATAAAAAAAATACAATAAAAATGTAAACTTTTTTTGAAAAATTATAATTTTTGGTTATAAACCAATGTCCGGACTGGAAGGGGGGGAAAGTGTCCGGACTGGAAGGGGGTGAAAGTGTCCGGACTGGAAGGGGGTGAAAGTGTCCGGACTGGAAGGGGGTGAAAGTGTCCGGACTGGAAGGGGGTGAAAGTGTCCGGACTGGAAGGGGGGAAAGTGTCCGGACTGGAAGGGGGTGAAAGTGTCAGGACTGGAAGGGGGTGAAAGTGTCAGGACTGGAAGGGGGTGAAAGTGTCCGGACTGGAAGGGGGGGAAAGTGTCCGGACTGGAAGGGGGTGAAAGTGTCCGGACTGGAAGGGGGGAAAGTGTCCGGACTGGAAGGGGGGAAAGTGTCCGGACTGGAAGGGGGTGAAAGTGTCAGGACTGGAAGGGGGTAAGTGTCCGGACTGGAAGGGGGTGAAAGTGTCCGGACTGGAAGGGGGTGAAAGTGTCCGGACAGGAAGAGGGTGAAAATGTCCGGACTGGAAGGGGTTGAAAGTGTCCGGACTGGAAGGGGGTGAAAGTGTCCGGACTGGAAGGGGGTGAAAGTGTCCAGACTGGAAGGGGGTGAAAGTGTCCGGACTGGAAGGGGTGAAAGTGTCCAGACAGGAAGGAGGTGAAAATGTCCGGACTGGAAGGGGGGGAAGTGTCCGGACTGGAAGGGGGTGAAAGTGTCCGGACTGGAAAGGGGGAAAGTGTCCGGATTGGAAGGGGGTGAAAGTGTCTAGACTGGAAGGGGGGGAAAGTGTCCGGACTGGAAGGGGGTGAAAGTGTTCGGACTGGAAGGGGGGGAAAGTGTCCAGACAGGAAGGGGGGGGGAAAGTGTCTGGACAGGAAGGGAGTGAAAGTGTCTGGACTGGAAGTGGGTGAAAGTGTCCGGACTGGAAGGGGGTGAAAGTGTCCGGACTGGAAGGGGGGGAAAGTGTCCCGACTGGAAGGGGGTGAAAGTGTCCGGACTGGAAGGGGGGGAAAGTGTCCGGACTGGAAGGGGGGGAAAGTGTCCGGACTGGAAGGGGGGAAAGTGTCCGGACTGGAAGGGGGTGAAAGTGTCAGGACTGGAAGGGGGTGAAAGTGTCAGGACTGGAAGGGGGTGAA